>NC_083788.1:2517536-2642400 GCF_015708825.2 Lethenteron reissneri | reverse complement strand
GAGAGAGCTGGGCTTTCCATAACACAAGTTTTGTGGAGAATGCTCTCACGTTGTCATAGGCAGCACTGACGAGCTGCCCCTGGCCTTGTAACTTCTTGTTCAGTACATTCAGCTCATGCGTGATGTCAACAAGAAAAGCGAAGTCCATGAGCCATTTGGGATCACTTAGCACAGGAACAGCCACCCCATCCTTCTCCATGAAGGTTTTCACTTCTGCTCTCAACTCAAAAAATCTCTTAAAGACGTTTCCCCTGCTGAGCCAACGTACCTCGGTGAAGTAGAGCACATCCTCATATTCTGACTCAATTTCCTCTAAAAAAGTACGGAACATCCGGTGCTTTAAGCCCCTGGATCTGATTTGGTTGATGCATTTCACAACAACAGACATCACATTGTCAAACTTCAGGCATTTGCTGCAAAGCGCCTGCTGATGGATGATGCAGTGCAGAGCACTGGCCTCCTCCACACCCTCCTCTTCTAGTTTTCTTTGAACAAGTGCCACCAGTCCATTTCTCCTCCCTGTCATTGAATGCGCTCCGTCGGTTGTTATTCCAACAAACTTCTTCCATGGCAAACCGGCATTCACAATGGCATCACACAGCTGGCAAAATATCTCCTGAGCGGTGGTGTGGCCATGCATTGGAATTACTGTGAGCAACTCCTCCATCACTTCAAAATTGTCATCAACACCACGGACGTATATTGTGAGCTGGGCAGTGTCAGTGATGTCTGAACTCTCATCAAGAGCGACTGAGTATGCATTGAAAAATTTGGCTTTCTCACGCAGTTGATCATGAATGTCACTTGACAGGTCAGAAATGTGCTCTGCCACGGTGTTAGCAGAAAGGCTGATGTTGCTAAACTGACCTTTATTTTCCGGACAGACTATACTTGCAGCCTGTAAGATGCACTTTTTGATAAACTCGCCTTCTGTGAATGGCTTTCCTGCCTTAGCAATCATCTCACTAACCACGTAGCTTACTTCGACTGCTGCATTATTCTCTTTGGTTGCTTTCTTGAAGACATTTTGTTGCCTCAGTAGACATGTTTTAAGATTAGCAACCCAGTTGGCTCTCTCATCTCCCTGGTATTTTGCATACTCCTCAGCATGTCTAGTTGAGTAATGACGTTTGAGGTTGTATTCCTTGTGCACCGCAACTTTTTCTGTACAAATAAGACACGTCGGGGTGCTCATGTGCTCAACAAAGAAATATTGCATCTCCCACTTTTCCTGAAATTGTCTGTGCTCGTCACCAACCTTTCTCTTCACTGCAGGCTTTGAAAAAGACATGATTGGGGCTGTGTGACAAGATATATATTCATTCCACTTGCTGTCGCTCACGCAATAAAGTTTCAGTCAATTGTTTAGCCAACCAGCGACGCACGGAGACGTAATTTCCGCAAATTCACGTTATTTCCACTTTTTCCGCCTTTGCTCAAGATGCCACTTTATTAATCACTGACACAAAGACTGATACCGTCACTGCAGTATAGCCTAAATAAGTCCCACTGCATTGTAAGTGGCATGTGTGTGCTGTTTTAAGCGTCGTTTTACGTGCGTTTCGGGACCTGTGCTCGTTGTACCTGCGCTGTCATATGTACTTAGCGTTCCGGCACCTTGTGATTTACAAATGAAGCACTGGATACATCATGACCTGCGCGAAAGAGAGCGGAAAACTATGAATTTCACCCTCCTGCTCTCCGCACATCCAAAGCCACTCTTTACTCTCCCGGCTCTCTCTCTCACTCACTCTCACACGTACACAAACACACACACACACGACCCCGCCCCCCATGTCACTCACATGCATGCCGCATTCACTGGACAGGCACACAGTAGGAAACCAGAGCATCATAACATTGTCCCACACAGCAGCTAACAGCGGGGTTGCTACAATATAAAACTCGCGGGCCGCACTAACATTAAACTTTCATATTAAGGTGGGGGCCACAAAATATCGTCCCGAGGGCCGCAATTGGCCCGCGGGTCGCGAGTTTGAGACCCCTGCCTTAGAGCCTAGTCTCACATGGTGTTGGACTAGATGACGCCTTTTGGCGTCAGGAAAGCTGTCTCGGGTGTGGACCAATCAACTTCAAGGACAATGCATACATTATCAGAGTTATGTTTTTTGTTTGCATTATGACTGCAGGTATTGTGGTCTATGCAAACATGACTTCTTGTAAAAAAAAGGTGTCAATTTTGTTGCCAGATAAAAGGGTAAAAAAACAATTATCATATTTTCTACTGGCAAATGAGGTTCCAAAGGTATGTACACAACAGAGAGCTAACTGTGTGGTTGCTTTTGGGATTTCACGCTGCCCTTTTTGTTAATGGCCAGCTTTCAGCATTGCAAAATGGCATCGTTTGGCAGTGTTGTGACTCGCACATTTATGTTCTTGCTTGTGCTTGTGGCTGACCGCAGCCTTGATCCCAGCCCTGCAACAACCGTGACCTCAACACAGACTCCACGCCTATCTTCTTGCACGATACCCATAAAGAGGAGATTCTACATCAGGTGAGAACCTGCTCAGTTCCTTTTTCAAACAGCTAACCAAATTAATGACGCAACTAACGTGATATGTTTGCACGTCCCACCAGAATGGCGTGCGCGATGGCAACCCCAGTGCTTGAGCCTAGCAGGGACTTCCCGGCGTGGCTGGAGGCGCAGGGCGTGAACGAGGAGGTGGCCCGGGCCATGGACTCTGAGCTGGGCATCCGGGACTACGGGGTCCTGCGCGCCTGCGTCGGGGACGGCCTCGTGCGTGCCGAGCTGCTTTCCACGGCGCGCGACCGCCTGCCCTTCGGCTTCTACGCCGTGCTGCGGCAGGTGGTGAAGGCCCTGCAGGGTGCCGAGCTCCACAACGCTGGGACGTCACCCTGGGACGCTGTGCCATCTCCGGGCGACGTGACGCTGGGAGGCCTGGTGGACGTGCTGCTCACACTTTTCAGCGGCTTGAGCTGAGAGCTACTGGTTTGCGCACAGAGGCTGGGAGACTTTGATGGTGCTGGGGCCAGTGCCGGACGCTCCATTTCGGACAGCAAGGAAATAATTTTTGAGGAAAAAGCAATGGATGATGCGGATGATCAAGATGTCGATGGTAAAAGTGCATTCGGCTCGCAAAGCAATAATATGTTTACGTTTAAAGTTGTACAATGAGATGTATTCACGCGGAGTATGACAAGTGACGTCGCGAAATGACGTCTAATGTAATGACATCGCCTTAGCAGGCAAAGCCTTCAGTGCTGGTTGTCACCTATCCTTGTATCAATTTAGTCGATTTTATTATAGATAAGTTCATAATAGCAACACGACATTTGTGCTAAAATTTTGCTCATATTGGATTATCTTCACAGGAGTTATCGTGGCCTTCTGTTATTGACAGACGATAGAGCAAATGCATTCACGCTAAACTAAACTATTCTTATTTTACCAGGTAAGGCCCACTGAGCTATATGGCTCTTTTTCAGAAGCGACCTGGCCACAAGTGATACCTCGACGAAGTGCCTTATCATCACGTGCAATTGTATGGCAGTCAAATACTTGAACGCATGATGTTGATTCTTAATGTTGAGAGAAAAACCAGAGAACCCGAAGAAAAATCCACTCGACCACGGGGAGAACACGCAACATCCAAATATACAGGCGTCTAGGTCGGGATCGAACCCACGACTTGTATACCAGGCGGGGTATTTAACATTTCCCCACGCTTTTCAACCTCATTTGTCAAGTCTATAAAAAAACGTTTTTGAGCCAGATACAACTACCTGCTCTTTTGGCAGAATCATTTCAAACTGATGAAAAAAAACACTTACGTGGTCGTATTTCTGCCAAATATTAGCCAAAGCAAGCATTGAGGCAGTGCTCATCTCTTTTCACAGCACTGATCCAATGGTGAATATTCCATATTCCTATGGCGGGGGCCAGGCTATTATAGAACAACAATTGTTAACTTCCCTACAAAGTCGTACTCATTTTATTGATCCCGGAGGGATGATGGCCAAGTCATTCCACCGACCAGGATATAAAATTCCCAAACTCCCGATGGCGATTCGCTTGCTCTACTGCTGAACCACCTGGCCGGAACGCTTACGTCACTGATCATTTTCTTGGTTCTTTCGGTAAAGTCACGTAGAAGGGAAATAATAAAATAATGAAAATAAAACATAGTAAAATACAATTCTCACGACGTTTCGGCCACAACACAAGCAGTCGTGAGAATAACATTTTATTATGTTTTATTTTTATTCTTTTATTATTTCCCTTCTACGTGACTTTACCGAAAGAACCAAGAAGATGAATCCCTGCAGTCACGAAAGCTTTAAATCAAAATTCACTGATCATTGTTCATTTCTCCCCCTCCCCAAATGTTTGTGTGCCTTGCTCTTTGGCCTACACAGAAAATGATGGGCACACCCGGGCCTCATCAGAGGCAGGAGACTGCAGCCCAAACCCGTCGCTGCACATGATCAAAACCGAGGCAAGCTGCGCTGGTGAGTACTTTAAGACGAATAAAAGTGTACACTGTCCCATCCTATCTGTCGCCCCCTGTGATTGGCTGATTTGAGGAGACGAGGGTTTTAGTAATATGATGTGATTATGAAAAAATGACAAGGTTTGATAGAATAGCAAACTAAGACGAGGAAAAATCTTGAAGATGGAACAAACAGTTTTAGAAATGATCGTTGAATGCAGACTCCAGTGGTAGAACGCATTACAAAACCTTCAGAGGCGTGCACTCATCAGCGCGGTGAAGTATGGTTGGTTGAAGGACCCCTGTGACGGACACGGCGTGTGGAGGCCCTCTTCCAGCAATGGCTTGACAAAAATGGCTGTACATGTGTACACATGTGGTCATGTGCCGCCCAGGATAGAAACAGACACGTGCGGAGGACCACGTGTACGTGCAAGTGTAATTCATCCTCAATAATGTTGAACGATTGCTGTTCATTTTTTTAAATTTACATTTTATGCATTTTTTTATTATGGTAAGCGCACAAGCCCGATAAAACGTGTCGATGATTTCTGCGGAGGGGTACAGAAAAACCAAGGGTGGCGGGGGGGGGGGACTTTTGGCACTTGAACATGTATAGGTGTGGGGAAGGAATGCTCGCTACCCCACCCTAACGGGGGGGGGGGGGGGGAATGGGAGCTTATGTTTATGGGGGGGGGGAAGATGAGCCGGGAGGAAGTAGCCAACATTCTAGGGGGAGATCGGGTATAGTGGGAGGGGACTTGGAAATGGACCATGCTATAAATCATATAACATACATGCGGCTTTATGTGTTGGGGTGACAACCTCTCCTCTTCTGGGTCTGTGTTATCTCAACTGACGAAAGGATAAAAGTGGGGGTGGCGGGGGGGGAGGGCAGTTCATTTACATTTTCTCTGATTGCTCTTTCCATCTTCTGTTGTTTTGTTCACGTTTACACACGATCGTTCACTTGATCTACGTAAAGTCTTCTGTAATTATCCGCCATCGCAGCCCAAGCTTCGGGCTGGGCACCTGTGAGAAAGAACTTCCCCTGGCTCATCCTGAGATGCAGCAGTGCCATTTTTAAACGTCTGCGTTAATCCACACGTCCGTTGTCTTCTGCCATTCAGACGGTGATCATCAGAGTCCCACGTCGGACCAGAGAGACTCCAGCCCCAGCCAGACGCCGCCCAGGATAGAAAGAGACGCGTGCGGAGGTAAAGATGAGTTGAAAATAAACAAATGTCTTACCGCGTGGAGATGTGACGATGCAAGCATTCATCGATTAATGTTGATTCTCACGCAGATACGTGCACTCAATTGTTTGTGTGGGAATGTTTTTTGCTTTTCGTATACGGCGAAATGTCCCGTGGTTAAAATTGTCTCCAATTATATTCGTGCCTTTGTTTCTCCAATCCAGTGCCATTGTCACACTGCAACAGGTACTCATTTAAGGCCAAATCAACCTGGGTGGAGGGTCCCAGGACCGTTTCAAGAATCCTTAGATACTGATTTTCGCCATGCCTGGCAATCAAATCCATGTCGCCAGATTGGTATTGCAGTGCGCTAACCACTACGCCACTGCTCCCCCTCAAGACAAAGACAGACGCGCATGCCTAATGGACAAGTACTGCCCTTTTGTCAATCCGCTGCTGAATGAAGATAACCCCACGTTGGTCAGATCATGGGGGTTATTTGAACATACTTCATTGTTCCTGGTCAGTGCGGGTGGGTGAAGGAATTGATTTTGCCCTGTCGTGGCCATAAAATAAAACATATCCACAATATGACGTCTAAAGTGACTTCTCTGATTATTTTTCCCAAGGTAATTCGGGCTTTGTCATCCAACAAGTGACCTCGCTTCAGGAGATGGGACTGGACCTAACGAATGCAACCAATGTTGACTCCTATCCCTGGCTTCAACAGCAACAACAGCAGCAGCTGCCGGTCGACAAAATACAAATTGACACTGGCTGCACGGTCCCGCCCATGTGTGCCGCTTACCTGCCCAAGCCGCTCACCGAAGACCACATTGACAGGCAGGACGAGGCACCGTCCAGGAGCGACACTCTGCCTCCTGCCGCCGCCGCCGCGTACCACGTGCCGAACTTTAAGCTGGTGCGGCGGCGGCGCATGCTGCCGGTTCCCGTGCCGGCGATTGCGGGCGGTGAAGACAACAAGCCGTTCCGGTGCAGCGTGTGCGCCCAGCGCTTCTCGCAGCGCGGCAACCTCGAGACGCACCTGCGCACGCACACGGGCGAGCGGCCGTACCGCTGCGCGACGTGCGGACAGGCGTTCTCGCAGAGCGCCCACCTTAAGTCGCACCAGCGCACGCACACGGGCGAGAAGCCGTACCGCTGCAAGGTGTGCGGCCAGAGCTTCTCGCACAGCGGCAACCTGAAGGCGCACCAGCGCACGCACACGGGCGAGAAGCCGTACCGCTGCAGCATGTGCGGGCAGAAGTTTTCATACTACTGCAGTCTCAAGCGTCACCAGTACACGCACACGGGCGAGAAGCCGTACCGCTGCAGCATGTGCGGGCAGAAGTTTTCATACTACTGCAGTCTCAAGCGTCACCAGTACACGCACACGGGCGAGAAGCCCTTCCAGTGCTCGGAGTGCAATCGTGCATTCCCCGACCTGAGCAGCCTCAAAAGCCACCTCAACGTCCACCGACGCTACAAGCTCTCGCAGGGGCGGTGGCGGTGATGCTGGGATAATTGCCGCCGAGTCGAGGGTTGGATATAACACCATGTGCGAAGCTCAAGCCGTTATCTTGGCTCAAGTAATAACCTTGAACAGAAAGCCTTGACTGAAACATACATAGCGAGTGTTTGTGGTAACCGTAATGCTAATCCTTCACGAATCCCCAGTCTCAAATCTATCTGGCTTGACCACCTGAATGTGAAATTGTAGTTGTTGCTCTGCGAAAGAAGAAGGCAAAACCAAATCCCGAGCCCCTTTCGTAATAAAACCTAGTCCTAATGCAATACAATACGAGCCCTAGCTTAGCAAAGACCTTGCCATAACCAACTCTTTCCTTACCCCAGAATTAATCCAAGGAATCCTTTAATGCTACCCCTAACCCTGACAAAATATTCTATCTCAAGTTTAAAACTCTAGCCACCTCTCTCCGAGCCACAGGCCACACTGTAATGTTTCCAATCATTAATTAATTAAGGCCAGGGTTGACAAACAAGGCATTGCTGTGAATACGGCGCCCGACAGGTGACAGATGAGCTTCACTTTTTGAAAACGCATGCCGTTACGGTGTCTTCGATGGACACCTGGTCTCGGTTTCAAATGACACTTGCGTTTCCCAATGAGCTCTTACTTGGTGAAACAAATCTGTTACTGACCAATGGCAACGAATGACCACCGAATGCCACCTCGGCTACAGGAACCGATGGATGGATGACGGATCGAAGGGATTCATGTGTTTTTACGGGAAGACAGACCAGGCAACACACAGCCGTTATGATAGATAATTGATGCACCGCAACAAGAGTGACAGGCTCATCACCAGTGATGATTTGTATCTGGGGCCAATAAGCCCATCCTTATTAACAACAGTTAACCCCCTGATGTGTCCTTCACTCATAGGCACTCGCGTTCAAGTTCAAGAGGTCATCATGGACAATGCCATGTATGCCATGCCACACCTCGCTGTCATTGCTTTCACTTCGGCCGGATCCTGCATTCCGGCAGATGGACTTAATGTTGAGGGTGTCGATATGTGTGCCACCCCCATATCAGAGGTCGCAACCGGGTACCCGATACCCTACCCGATACCCGGCTACCCGTACCCGGCCGGGTACGGGTAGCCGGGCCGGGTACGGGTACCCGTTTGCGACCCTGGTGCGGCCGGGTACGGGTAAGGAATCAAAACCCGTTTTCTCCCTCTACTTTCTCCTCCTGGTATTGGTTCCCATTCATGTGGGACTGCCTTCCTCAGCCACTCCATTTATTCCCATCCTGGGCGATCCCCATGCCCACTCCACGGTACTTTATATCCTGGTTTGCCACTTCGTACACCACAATCCCCTTCTAGGTGAGCGTGTGTGGACAATGTTTGAGGAACATTGGGGAGCCGCAGTTGAACATTTGAATGCAGTGGTTGTGATGCAGAAGATGCGTTTCTGTAACCCAGTGACGCGGAGAAAGGCTTCGTGGATCGTGGAGAGATGGTACTGTGATGTGCCTCATAAAATCACTTGCATGGGCGTGCAGGATAGCAGCACACGTGACTCTTGAATATCGCGGGGCGGGGTGGGTACGTTCTTGGAAAGTGCCACTAAAGCCAAAACCGCAAAATTCAATATTTAATCCTTACATAAATAATGAGGTTAGGTACACGGCAACCAAATAATAGACTGTCTCAATTAAAATAAGTACTCTACTGTATGCCTAATACACTAAAAGCCAAGTAGTTGAAATAATAATGTTAAAACCCGATACAAAAGCATTCGCAGACAATAAATCGTATAAATACTGTTCTTACCGATGATGATCCAAAGTGGGCGTATATGTGTGTGTGTTTGTCATCTCAGTCGACCCATGGCACCTGGGTCTGCCCCGTGACCTCCTGCCAGTGGGCGTTCGACACTTCACGTGGCCTCAACGTCGTGCACATCGCCTGGCACAAGCACCGTGGTGACTTCGCCACCAACTAGTGGCGACTGGCGGTTGATTGTCCGTGAGTGGGGAGGAATAGTGCTACGATTAATTCGCTGCGCTATGAACCCAGCAACCCAATTTAGATTCCTGCTCACGCCCAACACCAATGACGATTATCTAAATCGGTCCTGGGCCTCCCCTGGGTCAGCTTATCTACTCGGTACCTGGTGTGGTGCGTAAACATCGCTACTGGGGAGACAAACATGACCGGGTGTGGTGCTGGCTACCTACCCCCACGTGTGCCGTGCCAGCCTTCATAGGTGCTCGCTAACAGCACTTGCCCCAACAGTCTGTTAATACTCTTTGGTTCTGTCGGTGAAGTCACGTAGGTTCCCGAAAGAACCAAAGAGTATGGATTCCTGCAGTCACGAAAGCTTCAAATCAAGTCTGTTAATAGGTTATACGGGGGGCGTCTTTGTCCGCGAGATGCTTGCACGACCAAAGGTTGAGGTGCGACTTGACTGCCTCGCGTCTCTCGCCCGCCCCGCACTGCGGTATCAGCCATACAACACCAAAAACTAACCACCTCGATAGCTAAATTGCAACAGAAAAAGGTTGCCTGCAATAGGTAGAAACCGCGAACGATCACCCCGTGATATTCAAGGGTCTCCTGTACTGTGAGCAGGTGTCTTTGCTGGCTGCCTGTACACATGTGCACTGTGCAGCCTTTAATGGGTAAAATATAATTTCCAATCTTAGGCAATATCTTTGTGTTCTCTCTCTCTACTCTATTTACTTTTATCTAATAATTCACAGCCCTTTAACAACCCATGACTGGATGGAGGCCTTCCCACGCTGTGTCAATTTTGATTAATGCTTTCACTCCACTGCCAACAGTCCCTGAAACTTTTGTTCAGCTATCTTCATGTATGGAGATTTTCTGATGGTCGTTGAGCCATTGACCCAAAAGTTGCTTATCGGCAGGTACCACATAGAGTGTCAAATGCTAACAATTTTTTTTTCCTTTTATCTCTCGATCACAAATATGTATAATAGTAAGGTCACCATATAACTTTTAATAAAACAGTTTGAAAAAGGGTAGAATATGATAAGAAATTTTTTGGATACAAAAAAAACTCATGTCGATGTGAAGTGTGAGTACTTCCACCTCTTCCAAGACGTCTGGCCAGCGTGGAAGAGTAGACCGAATATGCTTATATAGAGATCCCTCTATGCAAGGCCCTCCATCCACCAGTGATATGAGCAAGCAATTTCAGGCTTGCAACTTCACCTTGATATGAAACATCGACAGAATATGAAACTAAATATAAAGTGTCTATAAGACTGACAATCTTGAATTTGAAGCTTTCGTGACTGCAGGAATCCATATTTTTTGGTTCTTTTGGTAAAGTCACGTGGGGTAGAAAATAAAATAAATCACGACGTTTCGGGCGCAACGCAAGCGTCCATCATCAGGTGGGAAAGCATGGTCTGCTGCTGAGGCAGACTGTTTTAAAAGGTTTGAAATGGGTGTATCTCAAACCTCAGCAGCAGACCATGCTTTCCCACCTGATGATGGACGCTTGTGTTGCGCCCGAAACGTGATTTATTTTATTCTATACCTACGTGACTTTACCTAAAGAACCAAAGAGTAAAGACTGACAATGGCGTTGCGTTTAGGTTTCTGCCCATCGTATCTTCAGCATTTGCTACCCCAGTTGGTATCGACCAGTCCTCTTGTCTCATGGGTTAAGATAATATTGCGATTGTATGTCGGCAGAGGGCAGGTTGCATTCTTGTCGAATTTTCCTGTGAGTTAGGATTTGTGCTTTAGTCACTTTATTCACAACTCAGTGTGAGACGGCATGTTTGGCTCCATGTTTATGTGCGGTGTTGCAGTAGATGCCTTGTAGGGCTCGGTGTAGTCTGTTCTGCATATAATATGTAACCCCTTAATAAAGTTTCAGCACATTACCACGTATGTATGTCGAACTTTTTTCGCATTGTATCCAACCATGCCAATCGGGGGTCCGGGGGAAGGACAACAAACTAAACACAAAAAGCAGTTCTAAAGAAATTAGTTTTCAATCCAGATCACTTAAAAGTGCACCGTTCCAGTGGCTTCCTAATATCGGAAGGAAGAACTTTCCAGACGGCCGCAGAAGCGCTGTAACAGGATACAGTATAATGAATCCGCGACAGAATGAATTATAAATTGTGGGTTATACTGGTAGGAACCTCCTGGTTACACCAGCCCACAGGGGATTATTGTGTCCGTCCGTCGTGCAGGGAGGGG
The DNA here is from genome assembly GCF_015708825.2 of Lethenteron reissneri. NCBI lineage: Eukaryota > Metazoa > Chordata > Hyperoartia > Petromyzontiformes > Petromyzontidae > Lethenteron > Lethenteron reissneri. Next base: position 2,631,014 of record NC_083788.1, on the reverse strand, counting down.
CTGGGTGGGGAGGGAGGGGCTTGGTGGGGAGGGTGGGGAGGGGCTGGGTGGGGAAGGGCTGGGTGGGGAGTGGGAGGAGTGGGGCTGGGTGGGGAGGGGCTGGTCACCCCGTGGTGCCCGTATAAAACTCAACGTTTAACCTACTCACGCCGGCTTGTGCCCGCCCTCACAGTCGGACATATTTGCTGAATACACCACGCCGCCGTTGACCCTGGCCATTGACCGAGCAACCCAACGTTCCTACCAGCTCCCTCCGCAGGAATGTGTTAATGAATTCCCTCTGCATTAACATCATTTATCATTCAATCTGTCGCGGATTCATTATATCACGTTACAGCGCCTCTGCAGCCATATTGCCGACATCAGTTACACACAAGAGTGCTGCCTGGACGAGGTGTTACAACTTCTTGGTTCTTTCGGTAAAGTCACGTAGAATGGAAATAAAATAATAAAAATAAAACATAATAAAATAATTCTCACGACGATTTAAAGCTTTCGTGACTGCCGGGATTCATCTTCTTGGTTATTTCGGTAAAGTCACGTAGAAGGGAAATAATAAAAGAATAAATATTAAACATGTTTCAAAACTCCTTTAGGACAGACCTGTTCTTCACCTGAGGACGGCTGCTTGCGTTGTGGCCGAAACGTCGTGAGAATTGTATTTTATGATGTTTTATTATTTTATTATTTCCATTCTACGTGACTTTACCGAAAGAACCAAGAAGATGAATCCCTGCAGTCACGAAAGCTTTAAATCGAGGTGTTACAACTTTGTGGGCATCACTCTTAAGTGCCACAACCGTCACAAATACTCACTCGGCACGCAGACATCACGGGGGCAGAGGGGTACATTTTTATGTGTACGTATCCATATATCATACCTGTCAACCCATACGTTTTACATGTATTCTTGTACAGGGAATTGAGTGTGCAGGTCCATATGGCGTAGAGTGGTTTGCATCAGCAGCAGACCATGCTTTCCCACCTGATGACGGACTCTTGTGTTGCGCCCGAAACGTCGTGATTTATTTTATTTTTATACCTACATGACTTTACCGAAAGAACCAAAGAGTATGGATTCCTGCAGTCACGAAAGCTTAAAATCAAGATTAAAACAAATATATTTTTGTCAGTGTTTCTCCCTTGTGATGGGACTTTAAAGGATGAACGTTGAGATTTATAATGGCATGAAATATAAGGATATGATTTATTTTTCGATTTAAAGCTTTCGTGACTGCAGGGATTCATCTTCTTGGTTCTTTCGGTAAAGTCACGTAGAAGGGAAATAATAAAATAATAAAAATAAAACATAGACGGCTGCTTGTGTTGTGGCCGAAACGTGAGAAATATTTTATTATGTTTAATTTTTATTATTTCCCTTCTACGTGACTTTACCGAAAGAACCAAGAAGATATGATTTATAATAATATGGACTCGCATACGTATAATATAGGGGCCGTCCATAAATGACGTCACGCACCTGGGGGGGGGTCAGACATTTGTGACGATGTGTGACGAGGGGGGTGGGGGGTTGAGAAATGTGACGTCACATCAAAATTCGCAACTTTAAATAAATATAGACAACACGTTCTACTTAATTAAATTTACTTTGTAATAAATGTTTTCTCCTCCGACATCAGAGTGCAGCGCCACATTAAATACGCACTACAATGACAATAGTTTAAAGCGATTTGAAGCATGTTTTATTTTCAAAATGGAAATATGGTTTTGTGAGGGGGGGGGGCAGAGCTTTGTGACGTCATATTTGAGGGGGGTCTGACTTTTTGTGACGCCGTGTGACTAATGGGGGGGGGGGGTAAACATCGTCCAAAATCACGTGACGTCATTTATGGACGGCCCCATATACATGCAAACATGCATGTATTGTAGACAACGTATCATGTATATAACACACATGCACGCTAAATTATACTGAACACAGAAAACGATTGCAGGTGCACATACATTATGGTATGCCATCATATAGTGGGTGGGTGACGTTTCACTGAAAACCACGTGACCCACGAGGCCACGGCGGACAGGCACCAGGCATTGAGTGACGTCACAACCAGCTAAGGGTTGTTACAGACGCCCACGTGACTCTCCACGCGGGTGAAATAAAACCGGATGCCGTGACGTCACTAGCCTGGCGCGTTATTCTGGCGTTTAACTTCGTGGAGACGGCACGCGGCTCGAGCTACAGCGCCCCCTGGATACTGGCTTTGCCGCGTGTGCGCCGTTAAAATGTCACCCTGTCGCGTGAGTGCGAGTTATTCGACGAGAGATGTATACAAGGTAAGTGATGTTGAAGATGGCACTATGATTCTAGATTTGAAGCTTTCGTGACTGCAATGATTCATATTCTTAGGTTTTTTCGGTAAAGTCACGTAGGTAAAAAATTAATTAAAATTAATAAAAGTTAAGTTATTTATTTTTATTACGTGACTTTACCGAAAAAAACTAAGATTTATTAAAATTAATAAAAATAAAATAATTTTACTTTTATTAATTTTAATTATTTTTTTACCTACGTGACTTTACCGAAAAAACCCAAGAATATGGTACTATGATGTTTGTCATGGTCTTGGTGGTTGTAATGGTAATGGTGCTGATGGTGGTATGCAAGCTGCTCTTTGCTTCTTGTTGAGTGTTGCAAGTGATGGTAATGTGAAGATGGTAGATAAGAGTGTGGTGTTGGTGGTAGAGATGTGATGGTTTAATGGTTTGTAGTGATGATGATAGTGATACTATTCGGGATGGTGTTAGTGATGGCAATAGAAATTGCGGGGTTGGTAGATGCTTTTGGCGAAGGTGCCAGTGACTGTGCACGTTACATTATACTAACGTACGTGTAGGCACACGCACGTACTTTAATGTTATCGTCTAGTGGGTGGGTTATGTTTTACTTAAATCCACGATACCCGCGAGGCCACGGGGGGAGGCACCAGGCACTGCGTGACGTCACAACCAGCCAAGGGTTGTTACAGACGCCCACGTGACTCTCCACGCGGGTGAAATAAAACCGGATGCCGTGACGTCACTATCCCGGCGCGTTATTCTGGCGTTTAACTTCGTGGAGACGGCACGCGGCTCGAGCTACAGCGCCCCCTGGATACTGGCTTTGCCGCGTGTGCGCCGTTAAAATGTCACCCTGTCGCGTGAGTGCGAGTTATTCGACGAGAGATGTATCCAAGGTAAGTGATGGTAATGATGTTAAAGATGGTACTATGATGTTTGTCATGGTCTTGGTGATTGTGTTGATGGTGATAGGGAAGCTCCTCTTTGCTCGTGTTGAGTGTTGCAAGTGATACTTACGTGAAGATTGTAATTGTAGTGATATAGGTAATAGTTTAGTTGCTGTTTGGTGGTGATTGTGGTGATGGCAGTGATGCTAATGGCGATTGTGGTTTAGGTAGATGTTGTTGGTGATGGTTGCGGAAGGGCTCAATAAGCTATGACGCTTCATGTCATCGGTAGTGATTTCCCTGTGGTGTAAATTCCACATTCGTATGGCGAGGCTCATATTTAAATATACGGACAACTAATTGATTACCACAAAGTGGCACTTAATTTTTTCAGGAACCCTTCAAGGAAGAACGAGCTGTATTCTCAATATCTAAACGTGGATTTTAACTCCCATTTGAAGACAGTTCCAGGAGAGTGTCACATCTGCTGGACAGGTCTCCCTTGCTGCTCTAAACTTGGTTGAATGAAGAATGTCAAAGGAGATTGTTGAGGTTTTAATATTATACTTTTGCTGTGTGACAGAACGATCTTTTGGAGAAGGCTCAACTCGCTGATAACTCTGCACCTGTGCACAAGGTAAGTGTTCGCCGAATGTACGGATAGCAACTCACTTGACAGCAAACTCTTATAAGCACAATGCAGAGACAAGTTCACTTCTTCGGTTGTAGTAGTCGTGGACTACATATTTAACTGACATTCTAACATACAATTGACACAGACCACAAGCCCGACGCACAGTGCAGGCTTTCAGGTCACTTCACCAAATGTGTTTATTACCTGACAGCAAAGAAACAAAGTTCCACCACCCCCCCCCCCCCAACTCGTGTAAGCTCTATAGACTGTTGGGGCAAGTGCTGTTAGTAAACATCTATTACAACTATTACGGTGGTGCACTCGAAATGGTGGTGCGGTAATCAGGACCATGACGGGCTGCTTTGACCTAATGGCACAGACACGCATACACACGGTAGACTCGTGAAACATTCAAGGCAATGCTTATCAGCTGAGTTTGCAGTAAGGGACTCTAGTACTAGTGAACCTACCAGGACACAAACACACACACGCTTACTACACAGCACACTTTGGTCGTAGCTCTACTTGGACTTCATGAATGCGGTTAGGTGCGTGACCTGGAACCAGTTTAATAAAATACTTTCATCAATTGACCCTTCAGTCATATTTTTGTAAATTAGAAATCAATGAAAAATGCAGTTTAAAATGTTTTATGGAATTGGCCATTAGCTTCTGGGAATATGGGCACCGTTTCATGTTCTCGCGGAAGTGATGGCCAAAAATTACCCTCTAGGGTAATCCTCTGAGAGCTCCCTGCGATTTAGGCCCTTCCACAAGCAGTCTCTCAGTGGGTGTTTGTGGGTGTACCACTGTGTCTCTGTAGAAATGTCCATGTCTGTATGCTTGCCTGCATGTTCACGTGTGCCTCTCTGTGTGCATCTGTGTGACAAAAACAGGCAAATCCATTAGATGAAGTCGTCTTCCCAGTGGCAGGGATGAGCTGCACACCACAAGGTTTTACTTCACTTTATTCAGCATCATTCACCACATGAATTACTGCCACACTCCTCTATAACAAACACACATCCACATCTATCTAGAGCCAATCCCTAAATGGCTTTACAAATCCGTTAACAGCACACATACAAGAGGCCCAAATCGAGTCTCTTTGTTAAGGGTAACATTATGTGCTCGGTTTATTTGTGATTGTAATTACGTTTGTTGCACACGTGTATATGTGCATGAATGACCATGTGTGTCTTTGGGCATGTGTGTGTGCAGAAGTCTTGGACAAATTCAAAGACAGAATGACAGTGCAGGAACGTCGAGAAATATTGAAAATCAATGAAGTTTATTATTTCAAGATTCGTTCTGAACGAAATGGCCCTTCCAATAATGGCTACGATGACATCAACGACCACTACATTCCGGTAAGACTCTCCAATATGGGCCATGCTCATTGCAACTAAATCATGCATTCCACTATAAAGCACAACATCCCTTACACGCACGTGTATACCTAATATGTTGCTCATGATTTTCTATGTGAAGAACACTTAAATGTTAAGCGACTCAATGTCCTGGTTTTGGACATTTTCAGAAAGGCTCTCCTGGTGCCACAAAGCAACTACAATTTTTTTTTTGAATTTGTATCGATGAAAATGTTCTGGCCTAATGCTCAACTCTTGATACGACCAAAAGGTGGGGCTACCTGAGTAGTGGGTGGGGTTGGCATAGCCTATGAGTATAGTATGCAGGGCATACAGAGTGAGGCCACTAACTGTGTGGGTGGAATCCGGGAATTGAATGAACATGGCTATGTAAAAGTGAACGAGGCTGAAGGAGAAAGGGCCTGAAATTTGGCATCTGTGATTTTGGGTTTTAAATCTAGATTTAACAGTGCATCGCTCCAGTGGCTTCCTAATATCGGAAGGAAGAGCATTCCAGACAGCAGCAGAAGTGCATCTCGAAGCGCGCGATGTAGTGACTATCTTTGTCATCCAGCTCTGAGAAAAAAGCTTCAAAAATACAGATAAAGGACATTCTATAACCCACACTTTGCATAGAATGATTTAGTGGTTTCCAGCGTGAGGCAAAGATGTATTTGGCAGAGACATCAGAGAGAGCTCAGACATGTGCATGAGTGTGTGAATGTCAAACCAGTGACTGATAAATGAGAACTTGAATGAGCCGTGTGTTTAGACTGAGTAATGTTTGAGCACTCAGAGAGGGCCCTGGTTGAGTACTGAACACTTGTGTAATCTTGTTCCAGATCACGGATGAACACTTGGTGTACCGCTTCCAAGTACTGAATGTGATTGGGAAGGGGTCCTTTGGGCAGGTACTCCGATGCCTGGACCACAAGACGAAAAAAGAAGTGGCCATCAAGATGCTAGCGAACACTTCTACGTAAGTTTGAACAACGACATGGACCACATTTTAAAAAGATCTGAATTCGTGAAGAGAACCATAGCTTGTAAGAATTTGTGTTAATTTACACATTTCAGAGGAAGTCTAAACAGTAATAATTTTAAAGTTGATTTTGTTTAACCTCGTGAGAACTGAAGATACCATGATGAGTCTCATTTGCAAGAGTGACTTGGAGCATTAATCTGCCAGTAGGGGACAATGATTGCTATGTTGCACAATACAAATTGAGGGATTTGTGGTGTAGGTTTCGATATTGGCAAACATTGTACCCAGTTACAAGCACACAGTGGCATACTCTTGCAAATTACGTCAGGTGATCTTTAGCATCCATCGAAGCAGACAGCATGCATTATGGTTATACACCCGCAGTATTAATAAGAGCGGCCACTTGAATCGAACCTTGAACCTCTGCAACGAGTGGCGAACGTGCTGCTGCCGGGTCATGTATCCATCTCTATCAGAAGCTGTTGTTTCTGTATGAGTTTATAATTTCATAAATGTCATCAAACACCATCAAAATAATGTTTGATTTGTCATGAAGAGGCAATATGTAATTTGTATGGTGCCTGCCACGTGAACGTGGCGATCAAACCACTGACCAACAGCGTGGGTGAGTGCTGCCCTTTTGCTCATTATATTCTATTCTTCTATATGGCAACATGTTCAGGCACTAAATACCAATGCCAAGGTCTGCTAGCCACAAGAGGTCTTCAGGAGAGATTTTTGTTTTACTTTTGCAATTCCACATTAAAGCAGCAAAGACTACATTGGTTGACAATATCGTCCACAGTTTGGGTTGGAGCAGCAGGACACTTTCTACCTTACTCGCTTAACATAGCTCAAAAACTACAGTGATCATAATCCAGTGGTGCACAATTTTCACCTCACTGAGATGGGATGCGGTAACTCCTTCGAGTAACGACCATTGACAACTTCCCAACCAATTGGTGCAGCTTCCCCAGTTGGCGCTGATTACGTCGACCGGGCAGGGACGATGTCGACGTTGACCGGGATTAAGCGCTCATAGCCATGATTCTGGAGCTCTGTTGACTGAGCCATCCCATGTGTGTGATAATGCCTAAAAATATGCAAGACTTAAAGAGTGGGGTGAGACTTATCGATGCATTCCCTCCACAGCAACAACATTCAGAAATGCAGAATGGAGGCGCATATCATGAATGCGTTGCAGTCCAAGGACACAGAAAATAACTGCATTATTAGATTTCTCGGACACCTTCTGTTCAGACGTCATCCCGCCTTCATTATGGAGCTCATCACGTAAGTAAATATCACATATGTGCGCCAGCATCGTGTTTATCTCAAGCAAGTTTTTAAAACGTGCAGATAACATTCGCTGAATTTCAGATAATTTTTTTTTTGTTTGAGCAGGTGAGAACTTAAGAGACCAGGATGCATTATTCTTTGGTTCTTTCGGTAAAGTCACGTGACTTTACCGAAATAACCAAAGAATAATTCCTGCAGTCACGAAAGCTCCAAAATTAAGATTAGACCAGGATGCGTCTCATTTGCAACAGTGACCTGGGGTATTAGATTGCCAGTAGGGGGGGGGGGCGATGATTCCTAAGTTGTACAACGGCAATTAGAGTAATTTTTTGGGTAATTTTCGAATTTGACATCGGCTGTGAGACAGACACGGTGCGTGCTATTATTAGAGCTGCATTAATCAGGGAGGCTGCTGGATTCGAACCATGAACCTCGACGAAAGGCGGGGATCCTACTGCCATGAGGCCATGTCACCACCCATCGGAATGTCCCAGCCGTTTTATTTTAAGGCTTTGTTGGTAGTTTTTAAAAGATGAAATGGACATGGGTGCCTCCTTAACCTGGCACATAACTGTTTATGATGCAACGATACTCTCCCACCTTAATTAGAGTGGTACCACCATTTTACATTGTACAGCACATTAAAACATAGCACTTCATAATAATTACAAATACAGTAAACAATGTTTCTCGTTAATTTTGGAGCTTTCGTGACTGCAGGAATTACTCTTGGTTCTTTCGGTAAAGTCACGTATAAAGATAAAATAATAAATTAAATAATACCTGATGATGATTGCTTGTGTTGCAATCGAAACGTCGTATGCTGTTATTTAATTTATTATTTTATATTTATACGTGACTTTACCGAAAGAACCAAGAGTAATGTTTCTCGTTATCTGTAAACAACATTGCTACCTACCGCAATGTCCTGTCTCACCCATTACCTTCATCATGAAACCAGATGCAACAGCAAATTCTCATAATGAGCCCTATGAACGAAACTCCCTACCGTGGGCGTCGAGGTGTGATACCCTGGCTTGTCAGGAGAGGGCAGTAGAACACAAATGTCGACTCTACCTGTTCCACCTGTATGGGACAGAGTATTGTCCCCCTCGAAAGTGTGGGGTCTGTCTGGGGGCTCCGGTTCCTTCCAACATGTAAACGCTCAAAATGTTGTAATAGGTTTTTACCCTTTCAACTGGTACAAAACTGACACCTTTATACAAGGCATCATGTTTGCAATAACCACAACACAAGCAGTCAAAATGCAAACAAAAAGAAACAACTCTGATGATGATAATGATATGCACTGTCCTTGAAGTTGATTGGTCCACACCCGAGACAGCTTTTCTTAGAGCCTAGTCTCCATTGGTGTTGGACCAGATGACGCCAAAAGGCGTACAACTCAAAAACAGCGCACTATCAGAGTATTGAGAGCTCGGAGTAAGCATTTACACTATGAGACATCTTTACCAGTGGCGAAATATAGTAATAGATTTTTACCCTTTCAACTGGTACAAAACTGACACCTTTATACAAGGCATCATGTTTGCAATAACCACAACACAAGCAGTCAAAATGCAAACAGACTGCTTGTGTTGTAGTTATTGCAAACATGATGCCTTGTATAAAGGCGTCAGTTTTGTACCAGTTGAAAGGGTAAAAACGTATTACTATATTTTGCCACTGGTAAAGGAGATGTCTCATAGGTTCAAAATGTTGTTGATAATACCTTGATATATACAAGACCGCAGAGCTTAGGCATCTGTTGGCGCCTCCTCATCACTTGGTTGACTTCCTGTTTGTGTTCTTGGTTCTTTCGGTAAAGTCACGTCGAAGGGAAATAATAAAATAATAAAGATTAAACGTAATAAAATAACATTCTCACGACGTTTCGGCCACAACGCAAGCAGCCGTCCTCAGGTGAAGAACAGGGCTGTCAGAAAGACAGCGTCCGAATCTTTCCGACAGCCCTGTTCTTCACCTGAGGACAGCTGCTTGGGTTGTGGCCGAAACGTCGTGAGAATTGTATTTTATTATGTTTTATTTTTATTATTTTATTATTTCCCTTCTACGTGACTTTACCGAAAGAACCAAGAAGATGAATCCCTGCAGTCACGAAAGTTTTAAATCGAAATTTTCTGTTTGTGGTTCCTCGTACCTCTGAGTAATTTTCTCTTTATATTACTGAGTGATTACTGTGCATGTTATAAGTTGATATTATTATATTTCTCAAACCCAATATGCAGGTCATGTTTCATCATCATTCCCCTGGGAGAAATTTTAATTTGGTTTTACATGATAAAAATCCTAAACTATTGTAAAACACAAGTCCCCGAGTTCATGAAGCGAGCCTAAGCATTGACCAAGAAGTGGCAGGGAAATAACCATTGACGGTATCTTGTCTTGCAGCACCGACCTATTTGATCAATTCCAGGCCAACTCCACGATCTTTGCGCCGTCAACAATCAGGCTCTATGCAAGATCCCTGTTGACAGCCCTGGCAAAACTTAAGAAGGAGGCCATCATTTATGGCGACCTGAAGCCGGTAAGTAAATACAATAGCATACTGCGTCATTCATGGATTTGTGTTGCCTTGAGGCAACTGTGACGAAAGATGCCTCTCCCGTAACTCTAAAATTAAAAACCATACACCCTGCACCTTATACCGCATTGAACAACACGAATGTTTTTGTTTTCATAAATGTATGAAAATAATCGACACTCGTTTCAATCTTGGACATTGTCTATCTCTTCTTGCTCTCGAGCTCACTCTGCAGTTTATTTGAAGAGATTCTAATTTACATTCGTCACAATGACAACAGCTACAATTGGCCCAAAGTTAGACACATTTCTTACACGAGTAAAGGAGAGAACCACCTTAAACTGAATATGTAAAATGCAGTCTTAACTGGATGTCTAAACGGTAGGAGCTGCATGCCATGAACACATTTGAACGTTAACCACTATTGCCCTTTGTTATTTTTTTTCTAGGAAAACACCATGGTCAAAGACCATGCAACCGGCAACATCAGGATAATTGATTTTGGCGTGAGTGTCATGATGACGAAGCCAAGTGAGTGGCTTTACTTGTGTTTCCGTGCGAGGGTGTGTCTCTGTGTGTCTTTGTGAATCTTCGTCGATATACGAGTGGAGAGTGCTAGTGCAGCGGTTAGCGCAGTGCGCTACGCACCTGGCCGCCCTCAGTTCGATTCCCGCTCATGGCCGACACAAGTGACGATTATCTGAACCGGTGCTGGGTCCCCCCTAGGTCGACTCAGCCCCAACTTAGCAGCTAGTGCGGTGTGTAGTAAACATCGCCACTAGGGAGACAAAAGCAGCCGGGCGTAGTGCTGGCCACCCCACCCCCTCGTGTGCCGTGCCGGCCTTCATAGGTGCTCGTGAACAGCACTTGCCCCAACAGTCTGCTAAGGCTACACGGGGGATCTTTGTCTTATATGTGTGTTGGCACAGCAGGGGGCATAGTTGGTGCATCTGCCACTCATTTCGGTCCCATGACCTGTCGGTGAACCTTCGACACTTCAAGTGGCCTCAAAGTGCACCTGGCCTGGCACAGGCGCCGTGGTGACGTCACCGCCACTTAGTGGCAAATGGCGACTGTTATTCTTATGTGTGTGCGTGTGGAAACGTGGCATGGTGAGCAGCACTGCAGTGCACTATAATCTCAGTGACTCAGTTTAATCCTCAGCCACAGAGGCCTTAATAGGTCATATAGGCCTTAATAGGTGCTTGCAAACAACTTTACCCAAAATTCAAACCATCTCTTGGAGTGCCACTCACGCTTTTCCAGTTTTGACCCAGTTGTAGAAAGATACACATTCAATTGCTGTATAGAATTATAAAGGTTAACATCCTATAACATGTTTTTTTAAATCCGCGTGCACTAAAAAATCTAAGCAAATAACGTGCATGATCTCCTCGCTCAATCAGTGCTATTCCTCTGTGTGTGGTGTGCAGTTTTCGGATTTTTCGGAACGTTCGAGTACATGGCTCCAGAGATATTACTGGGCCTCGAACTCACCTGCGCAGTGGACATGTGGTCTCTGGGCTGCATAATTGCCGAGCTCGCTTCTGGGGAGTCACTTTTCACGGCAACAGGAAATCCAATTGACGAAATGATCACGGTACCTGAAATATGGCAAAATATAATCTCATTATTTATGATTTTGAAGCCTATGGCTTAGTTTTAGTTGAGCCAGCTCACACTGCTAATGCTGAGTGATGGTCCATTAGTCGCTAACAACGATATAGGAGACTGCCCTGGACTGCAATACACGGTTCAAGTAATCTGTGGAGCAATCATACTTTTGGCCTCATTCCATGGGAACAAATGTTGCTCTGCTGCCAGTATGTACATAGAGAATAGACATATCTTTAATGTGATCAGACACTAGTTGGACACGTATGATGTGATTTGGCCTTGGTCATAATAACTCAGAGTGACAGACTTTTACCCTTTCCATTCTTCGGGTTCATTGTTCGTCCCGAAGGTTCCTGAAGTCACCTTCAAAGGGCAATATTTGTTAATTAAGTACCCAATACAAATTAAATCTATTTGGCAGTGGTGTAAAAGGATGTGCAGTTCTTGGGAATAAACGTTTCAGTTTTATAGACCTTTATACATTTGAGGAAGTCTACTGTATGTATGTTTACGATACACACAGTCCAATGACCTAACCCATGTATATTAATTTCACTGTGACCTGTGCACAGATTCTTGGTCTCCCACCCAGTCCTATGATTGATGCTGCGACCAGAATGCACATTTCCACGGGTGAGTGGGAGGGCAGGTTGCTACTTCTGTTGTCACAATTATTCAGGCAAGCATTGCCGTAATGTACTTTGTTCTTCTTCTTGGTTCTTTTGGTAAATCACGTAGAAGGGAAATAATAAAATAATAAAAATAAAACATAATAAAATAATTCTCACGACGTTTAGGCCACAACGCAAGCAGCCGTCATCAGGTGAAGACCAGGTCTGTCTTCCCAACAATACAAATTACAGACCTGGTCTTCACCTGAGGACGGCTGCTTGCGTTGTGGCCGAAACGTCGTGAGAATCATTTTATAATGTTTTATTTTTATTATTTTATTATTTCCATTCTACGTGACCTTACCGAAAGAACCAAGAAGATGAATCCCTGCAGTCACGAAAGCTTTAAATCGAAATGTACTTTGTTCTTATTCCTCGGAACTCGTTTCACTCATTTTCTCTCCAACACAGACAAGAATGGGTGCCACAGGGTGGACGGCAGGAAGGTCTTTCCAAACACCTCCTCTATTGAGAAAAAGCTTTGGAATACGAACAGAGAGATAATCGATTTCGTCGAAGGATGCCTTGAGTAAGATATAACTGCACTGTCTACATATTATCTTAATTCATAATTATTTTCGTGTTCACCATCAGCACTTTCATAAAAGAGTACACACTACTACGAGTGATGTATGTTTTACTGACAGGAAGTGGCTTTGTGTCATAACAGGGCAATATTTCTGGCCTTGTGCCTTCTTACATTCGTTAGCACAATGAATGTAAATAATTGCATGTGCCACACCTAGAAGAAATGTAGACGGTAACTGAACCCTGACGATTCCCCGTTTATATCTTGGCAGGTGGGATCCCGTTCGCCGGCTCACGCCTGAAGAGGCTTTGAGCTACACGTGGATTCAGGATGGCACCGAGGTCGAAAGCCACGCTAGTCACAATGAACCGGATGCAGTGGACGCATCGATTAAAATGGACGAGATCGTGGAGGTGGATCGTGTGAGCCAATGCGAAAAGGGAAGGACGAATGATTCTGGGTTAGATCTCGAGGAAGATTTCGTGTCATCCAAGAGCCGATTGTGAGTCTCCACGTGCATCTTGAAGAATATTTGTGTCGGTTAAGTTCTCATGAAGTGACTTTGATGTTTTTCCCTGCTCCAATGAGCTTAGAGAAAACAATAATTTCGCTCTGCATTCAGATCTCATTAAGAGGTTGCTCCTTCTCCTCTGCCGTCTGGAACTGTCCTTCCCCAGCCATCTTCATTGTCGACTTCATGCTCTTGTTCAACTCTAGGCTCCAGATCTTCCTCTTCTCCTCTGCCTATGACTCTAGAAAATAATCAGAATATGTATTTATACTGGAGGAATTCGATAAGCTATGAAGCTCTTTTTCACGGATGTCCAGTATAATGTCCAGCAGTACTGGACATAATTCTTACATTGGTCTTCATTTATAGATTGGCCCCTGCTATGGGAATGGGGAATTCCCACCACTCTGCTTGATCGTTTGGGGTAGCGATAGGGGTAGGGGCAGTGATGTACTTGACATCTGTGAGAAGGAGCTTTATAGGTCATAATATTCCCACAGTCTAAATCAATATTCTGATTCTGAATATATTCTGATAGGGGTAGTCCTGGTTGTGGCCGTGGGGCAGGGCAGGGAGTAGTCGTAGGATAGATAATGGAATTGTATTGCAGTAGGAAAGTTTCAGCACAAATAATGAAAGACAGACAGAGGCATAACAGTGGCACTTACAACTCTCTTTCAGCTCGAACGCCAGTTCCCACACTACCCTGGAATACCAGCACAGCAGCACGAACGGCAGTTCCCACACTGTCATGGAACACCAGCGCAGCAGATCGAACGGCAGTTCCCACACTGTCATGGAACACCAGCACAGCAGATCGAACGGCAGTTCCCACACTGTCATGGAACACCAGCGCAGCAGATCGAACGGCAGTTCCCACACTGTCATGGAACACCAGCGCAGCAGATCGAACGGCAGTTTCCACACTGTCATGGAACACCAGCGCAGCAGATCGAACGGCAGTTCCCACACTGCCCTGGTGGAACACCAGCGCAGCCATCAAGCGACAAGTGAAGCTGTCGCCAACACCGGAACGAAGGCATCGAGGGGGCCTGGGCGGAGATTTGCACGAGTGCGGCAGCGACTCCGGACATTTCTTAGATTTGTCCGGAAGCATTGCTGCTGCAATGCGGAAGAGTAAAGGCCCCCATCATTGGCGCAGCCCACCACTCCAGTACAGTGGAGGTAAGGGTTGGTGGATCACTCCGTTTCCCGTGGACGCCGTATTCTGGCTTGCCAGGAGAAGGCAGTACAACAAAAATGTGGACTCCACCTCTTCCGTCTGTATGGGATTGAGTGTTTCCGCCTCGCATGTGTAGGGTTTTTTTCTTTCCGGATCCCCAGTTTCCTCCAACATTTAAAGCCACTCATTATTTGGCCGATAACACCTTAACGTATCGAGCTTGGAGATTACATTCAAAAATAGCTCAGCTCTTATTTTGAGCTTGTTAACAGAAGCTCAGCTCTTGCGTAATACATTTAAATCTTTCAGCTAAAGTGCAATCAACAAGATAAATGTTCAATTTCAGAAACAAACCAAAGATCTATATTGTAAAGGAAAAGGATTATTTTGTCTAGGAGTTCAGTTTTATTGTAAGCTATTTATTTCATAACAATCGGAATGTCTAATTAACATAGCTTAAAAATACATGATCATCCTGAGGAAATGTATGTTAACATTCCGTCACCCCAAAACATATTTTCTACCAATTTTACATGGAGAAGATAAATCCAAATTTGTGTTGCACTGCATCCAGCTGGCTGCTTCTCTCGTCCGTGTTCCACTCGCTTGTCGCACTGTGTCATGCAGCACCTTGAGACACGACTTGGAGACCTTGCTGTGTGTCTTGAGTGCTCTGTCCCTTGATGACCCATGCTTCCCCTGGGTTTGTGCCCGGAACAGGTGACGCCACTGGGGGATGTCCACACCTGGAATGGAAGAGACGGGGACCCGACCCCAGACCTCAAGACATGGCATCCTGCAACCTCTCACCACACCATCTGCACACACCCCACACACACCACCACACACACACCACCCACACACACACACCACCCACACACATCACACAACCCACACACAGCCCCATCCACCTACACACATCACGCACGCCACCCACCCAGACACACGCCACCCACCCAGACACACGCCACCCACCCACCACACACACACACACCCCACGCATACACACACCCAACGCATGCACACACCCCACCCACACACCACCCACCCACATACACACATCACGCACCCCACCACCCATGCACACGCCACCCACCCAGACACACGCCACCCACCCACCCATCCACACAAACCACCCCACCCACAACACACACCACACACACACCCCACCCACACACCACCCACCTACACACATCACGCACCCACCACCCATGCACACTAACCACCCACCCATCACCGACCAATAACACCCCCCCTCCTTTCTCTTGACTCACTGTTACTGAAATAGCTAAGGATGTTTTTAACTCGTATATAATAACTGTATATATATTAGTTTAGTTTCACCGTGTATTGAATTTCGAGGAAGACCGTCACAATGACAGTATTAATGCGGAAGATTTAAATGTGCAATATGTCTTTCTTTCATGAAAGTTTGCAAACAAGCCTCGTGTTCAATATTTTGTAAATACAATTTTTTCAGTATTTTGTAAATATATGTTTTTCATTTGTAGTAATGTTTTTTGGCATTTATGGTTTTGTTGGAACGTTTATGAAGATTGTTTTACTTGCTTGCACCACACACACACATACACCCCACGCATATACACACCATTCACATAACAAGCACACCCCACACACACACCATGCTTGCACTCCACGCACACGCCACACACACCACGCACACATACACCCCACACATACTCACACTGCACACCCTATGCACACATCCCACACAAACACTCCATGCACACACCACACAGACACCCTACAAACAGACACACACCCCATGCACACACCACACACCCCACGCACACATACACCCACACACACCCCATGCACACACCACACACACACCCTACAAACAGACACACACCCCACGCACACATACACACACCATGCACACACCCCATGCACAGACACAACATGCATTCACCCCATGCACAAACCCCGACTAGCGCTTAGGTCAACTCGAACACACAAACCGAACCTCTCCACCTGCGTTTTCATCCCGGCAACCTAGCGAGTGACCTGGCCATGGGTTTCCCATGTGAGAGAGAATTGGCAAAGTTCGGTGTGAGATGGAGACTCCCGGACCCTGTGGTAAAACATGGGTGAGTTTGACGCGAGACCACCTCCAGGATAATCCGGGTAGCATATGATGGTGCACCCAGATACACGAGCACTCAAGGGGGGTAAGTTAGAAAGGGCAGGTCGTGTTGGAATGCAATAAAACTGTTTTCCTGAGACAGACGGTGCGAGTGGGAGAATGGCGAGTGTGGCCTGGGTGCATCATCAACACATCGCGCATCTAAAATTATCCCTGATTATGACAATAGAAACCGCTGTAAGTGTATCAAAGTGTGGCATTGACATTGTGTGCATGTTGAGTAGTGTGGAGGGGGTAGGCTCGAGAATAAGCGTGGCAGGCAGAGGCCATGCGCTTGATGAATTTCCCTGGCATTAAGTGGCCAGCACGGCTAGTGGCGAAACTCTTCAACCTCACTCCCGCTGGTCCCCATCACGGATCGTGTGGTAAACAAGAGGTAGAGGGAGTCGGGGAGCACGTGTACGTGGGCTTACAGCAAGTGGTGTGGTGGACCGTAATGGGCGAAGGCCATTTTCCAATTCGCCTTTAACGCAACGAAAACATTCAGCATCTGCACATGCTCGGAGTTCATCACTCTATCTTCTCGGCAGACAATATCTCAGCCACATTCCATTCAGTAGATGAAACTCATTTGTACTCCTTAAAGTGATTGGCCAGATTTTAATTATCTGATGGACACTTACAAATATCGTCCTGAAATAGTAGTCATATCATCAGCACCTGTCCAATCATCAGCACACTCTGAAAGTGACCTTCTCTGGCAACACTGTGAAACAACAACCCCACTCCAGCCTGTCTCGGTGTGAAGCTGAACCGTACGCTAACCTTCCGCAACTACATGAAAAAGGTAGCCGCCAAAACCAAAACAAGGGTCAACTTGGTCCACAAACTGGCAAGCACAAGCTGGGGAGCATCAGCACCAGTGCTATGGACACCAATGATGGCCCTTGCGTATTCTATAGCCGAGTACCGTGAACCAGTATGGACCAGAAGTAGTCACTCTCAACTTGTTAATGTCCAATGGAACATTGCAATGCAGTGTACCACTGGAACCTTCAAGTCGACCCCAACACCCTGGCTTCCCGTGCTGTCACATCTCTCCCCAATCCATCGCAACTCTGCAACCCTCCGGGAAATCCTGCGAATTGAGCAAAACAGCCGCCTTCCCATTCATCAGGACCTCAATAACGTCCCTCACCATTGCATTACGTCATGCAAGCCATTTTGGTCCTATCTCGGCCTCGCTGTGCGCTGCGTTGCACCGCTAGTCGAGTAGATAACCTTGCGTTCAATAAACCCTCGGAGCCAGGATGAACGTCCAACTCCAATCGTCATTTATTGATTGTAACAAGGTAAAACTGGTGAGAAAACACAGATACAGCATCTGTTATAATCCGGAAACACCAACACAATGAACACCACAGCATCAGAACATTGTCTTAGATAACAATAGATTCTGGACGGACCAGGCCCCTAAATTACCACTGAACAACTAGACAAAAGCACAAGCCGGTGCGTTGCATACAGGCACATCGTGTATTCATCCCACTGCACCCCAAATGTACAGCATTACACATAACACTAAACTGTGGATGAGATACTTCGTCATCTTTACTCTCAGGATCGCAACATAGGCACAAGTCTGACTCGACCTACTAAATCACAAGTAACATCCACAATAAGGAAAGTCGCAGGCTTCGTTACTAACTAGGCGTCGTATTTACTACAACAACTTAACGGCACCATAAAGGCATTTACATCACTATAACGGTCATTCCAACATTACAACAGCATTGCCAATATTATAGGAATATAAACAACTTACAGACAATGCTTCTTAAGCTCCCACAATGGACAAGTGCGGCTGTGGTCTCACTGAGATGCGATGCGTGCCGCCATCTTGACTTATCTATGTAATGGCCGACGCCCGCGTGTAACATTGGAAATCTAAAACCGTAACTTCCTGGTCACGTGACCAAAATTAGCATAAAAAAACAGGAACTTCCTGTGAACATATGCTCCACATCTGCCGTGAGGCAAGACAGGTCCAATTCCTTGAACCTTTAGCAATGCGAATTCAACCCCGATTAAGCTTGGAAAACTGAAGGGAGTTCAACAGAACTCACAAACACCATGTGAAAAATCCAAAGCAGATAAATAATTTTGATCTTCCACGAAGCTCATGGTCCACCTTAAAATGCATCCGCACAAACCATGGGAGATGCGGATACCTGATGCACAAATGGAAAATTAAAATCTCCAGTGTGCGACTGTGGTCATCCAGAACAGACCATACAACATATAACGATGCAATGCCCGATTCACAAATACGAAGGATACATCACAGCGATACATATTCCAAGTTAAGATTGCTCATCTGGAAACATTCTTAAAATAAATCTTTCATCACGGCCTTGTGTATACTGTCGTCTTCAACTTTTATGCATTCAGTCTATCTGGCCTCTTTATCTGGTATGGAAAACAACCATTATCCAAAACCTTGCCTATTATATATTTTACTTTTAGGATCGTGTCATTGACGAATGTGTCGCCTTTTTGTGAAGAAGAGTTGCTGTCAAATTACCCACGTACGTGATAAGATTATTTTTCGTACTCCATGTTGAAATTTGTGAGCATTGAACTGTCTTTTTGGCTGATCGACATTTCAGATGTCCCCATTGTTTTTAACAGTAGAACATTGATAATTGGTTCTTTACCCTTCTATCTGGCAACAAAACTGACACCTTTTTGCAAGGAGTCATGTTTGCATAGACCGCAATACCTGCAGTCATAATACAAACAAAAGAACATAACTCTGATAATGTGCACTGTCCTTGAAGTTGATTGGTCCACACCCGAGGCAGCTTTCCTTCGAGCCTAGTCTCATATGGGTTGGACCAGATGACGCCAAAAGGCGCACAACTCAAGGACAATGCACCATCAGAGTATGAGAGCGCGGGGCAAGCATCTACACTATGGGGACCTCATTTGCCAGTAAAAATATGATAATTGGTTCTTTACTCTTCTATCTGGCAACAAAACTGACACCTTTTTGCAAGGAGTCATGTTTGCATAGACCGCAATACCTGCAGTCATAATACAAACAAAAGAACATAACTCTGATAATGTGCACTGTCCTTGAAGTTGATTGGTCCACACCCGAGACAGCTTTCCTTCGAGCCTAGTCTCATATGGGTTGGACCAGATGACGCCAAAAGGCGCACAACTCAAGGACAATGCACCATCAGAGTATGAGAGCTCGGGGCAAGCATCTACACTATGGGGACCTCATTTGCCAGTAAAAATATGATAATTGGTTCTTTACCCTTCTATCTGGCAACAAAACTGACACCTTTTTGCAAGGAGTCATGTTTGCATAGACCGCAATACCTGCAGTCATAATACAAACAAAAGAACATAACTCTGATAATGTGCACTGTCCTTGAAGTTGATTGGTCCACACCCGAGACAGCTTTCCTTCGAGCCTAGTCTCATATGGGTTGGACCAGATGACGCCAAAAGGCGCACAACTCAAGGACAATGCACCATCAGAGTATGAGAGCTCGGGGCAAGCATCTACACTATGGGGACCTCATTTGCCAGTAAAAATATGATAATTGGTTCTTTACCCTTCTATCTGGCAACAAAACTGACACCTTTTTGCAAGGAGTCATGTTTGCATAGACCGCAATACCTGCAGTCATAATACAAACAAAAGAACATAACTCTGATAATGTGCACTGTCCTTGAAGTTGATTGGTCCACACCCGAGACAGCTTTCCTTCGAGCCTAGTCTCATATGGGTTGGACCAGATGACGCCAAAAGGCGCACAACTCAAGGACAATGCACCATCAGAGTATGAGAGCTCGGGGCAAGCATCTACACTATGGGGACCTCATTTGCCAGTAAAAATATGATAATTGGTTCTTTACCCTTCTATCTGGCAACAAAACTGACACCTTTTTGCAAGGAGTCATGTTTGCATAGACCGCAATACCTGCAGTCATAATACAAACAAAAGAACATAACTCTGATAATGTGCACTGTCCTTGAAGTTGATTGGTCCACACCCGAGACAGCTTTCCTTCGAGCCTAGTCTCATATGGGTTGGACCAGATGATGCCAAAAGGCGCACAACTCAAGGACAATGCACCATCAGAGTATGAGAGCTCGGGGCAAGCATCTACACTATGGGGACCTCATTTGCCAGTAAAAATATGATAATTGGTTCTTTACCCTTCTATCTGGCAACAAAACTGACACCTTTTTGCAAGGAGTCATGTTTGCATAGACCGCAATACCTGCAGTCATAATACAAACAAAATAACATAACTCTGATATGCAAACATGACTCCTTGCAAAAAGGTGTCAGTTTTGTTGCCAGATAGAAGGGTAAAGAACCAATTATCATATTTTTACTGGCAAATGAGGTCCCCATAGTGTAGATGCTTGCCCCGAGCTCTCATACTCTGATGGTGCATTGTCCTTGAGTTGTGCGCCTTTTGGCGTCATCTGGTCCAACCCATATGAGACTAGGCTCGAAGGAAAGCTGTCTCGGGTGTGGACCAATCAACTTCAAGGACAGTGCACATTATCAGAGTTATGTTCTTTTGTTTGTATTATGACTGCAGGTATTGCGGTCTATGCAAACATGACTCCTTGCAAAAAGGTGTCAGTTTTGTTGCCAGATAGAAGGGTAAAGAACCAATTATCATATTTTTACTGGCAAATGAGGTCCCCATAGTGTAGATGCTTGCCCCGAGCTCTCATACTCTGATGGTGCATTGTCCTTGAGTTGTGCGCCTTTTGGCGTCATCTGGTCCAACCCATATGAGACTAGGCTCGAAGGAAAGCTGTCTCGGGTGTGGACCAATCAACTTCAAGGACAGTGCACATTATCAGAGTTATGTTCTTTTGTTTGTATTATGACTGCAGGTATTGCGGTCTATGCAAACATGACTCCTTGCAAAAAGGTGTCAGTTTTGTTGCCAGATAGAAGGGTAAAGAACCAATTATCATATTTTTACTGGCAAATGAGGTCCCCATACAGTAAAACATTTTTAAGCGTTCTCGGGTTGTGCCACTCCGCGTTGTTCAACACGATGTCCGACGTTTCGCTCTACATGCCGGGAAATTCCCACTAACACGTGCTATGGCGAACAACACGCGGCACAACCCAAAAGTGCACGAATTGAAGAATATTCACAGCATGTGGCGTGAAATGGCACAAATGTGAAAACCTACGACGGCCTCGAAAAGATTTCCCGACAGCACCACTAAATATTTTCCTCCACGTGCAAAAGTTGGTGGAAGCGCAGGCCGGTGGAGCGCATGAAGGTCTGGCCACACATGTCGCAGCCATAAGGCTTCTCGCCCGTGTGCGTGCGCTCGTTTGCCCTCAGGTCGGCGGGCTGTGGGATCCCGCATCCGCAATCGCTGCAGCGGTGCAGTCTATCACCATTGTGTATCTGCTGGTGCTGCTGGGGACTGAAATTTTGCGAGAAGCACTACAGCGGTAGGGCTTTTCGCCTCTATGCTTGCGCAGGTGGATATTCAGGTGGCAGTGCTAGCGGAACCTGTGGCCGTACACCTTTCAGCAGAACGGCTTCTCTGCGTTATGCACAATCACGGACCCAGGACAGCACACACCAATGTATCACCATAACACACTTTGAAACGGTTTACATGGTAACATCATTCACAAATGTCATACTGCACTCGTGGAAATTCCACATTATCTTGGCGGGTGCTACTCTTTGGTTATTTCGGTAAAGTCACGTATCAAGAAAAAATAATAAATTAAATACTAGCATACGACGTTTCGATTGCAACACAAGCAATCATCATCAGGTATAAATGAAATAGAAACACAAATCTAGTATACTTAGAAATGTAATGTAATACAACATAGAGTCGGATAACATAACAGTCAACACACTACCTGGTTTATTACGTTCTTCCTGAGAATGCTAAATTTGAGAGAGAGATAAAACACAGAACCAGAAACATATAGACAGACATATAAGCAGACAAATATCACAGAGATACATAGAGAGAGACAAACATAGGCACACAGAGAAACCACGGCTCTGTGTCGAGGCCTTAAATAGAGAGAGAGGGCGGGGGCGGAGACAGAGGGAGGGGTTAGAGAAATTAGCATGTCAATGAGTGGCACGGTGAGTGGCACGGTGCCAAAGCTTGAAAAAATTAGGAGACAGGGAGAGAGACACGCTGAATTAAATAACCTAGAAAAATTGTGATGCCGCCGCCACGAAGCCGTTCAGCAGGCGCCCCATCTACGACCTCGCCACCACCAAACGACGGAGCCAACCCCGCGTCCCCCTCACCTCATCTCACATAAACACACCCGCACGCATTCCCCCCCCCCCCCCCATAGAGCTCCGAGGGGAGGTCACCTGGCCGACCGGTTTTTATCCGAGAAGCCCTTATCGGGATTAACTTTCACGGTTTCCGGCGACCAGGGAATTGGACGACCTCCCCCGACGCTACTTCGCACCACGGCGCTGCGACTGGCCTTAAGATTGTATGGTCGCGGCGAGGGGCATTCAGCCGCCGCGGTTGAAACGCATCCCCCACACACACCCCCACGTGTCGACGAGACAGGCAGAGGAGGGAAGGGGCGGCATAGTTTAGCGTGCCAGAGCGGGCTCGAGTGCGTAGGTGCCATTGTTGGGGAAATTAAAGGGTAAAGCTGGAATTGCAAATAATCAAAGAGGCGACTCGGGCGCATAGTGCGCAATTGATGGGGCAAATGGTGGAGACATGCGGAGGCTCCGCGCTTAACTTCCACAGCAGGCCTTTGTGATGGACGCCGCCGCATAATTTGCATAACCAAGGCACCCTGCATAAGAAAGCGATTGATTAGAATATGCCGCACACATGGCAGGGGAGGGAGCGAAGAGTGCGTGGGAAGGGGGGGGAGGCCTGAGTCCGGGAATTAGGATAAAAGGGAGCGTAGCAAGGTAGAGAGATCTCACTTCACTTCAAGAGGCCCGCGTTCAAGACGGCTCCCAGCTCTGCCCTCCGGACGTCCGCGTGACGTGTCCAGACGAGCATAGAGGAAAAGCCACAGGATGCCGAATATGTCGAACCATGAGTAGCAAGGTGAAAGGGTATCGTAAGCCGATTAATAGGGAATAGGTCCAGGGGTAGTAGGATAGGCCAGCCTCGTCGATACGTACTGATTTAACAAGAAGTCCCAGGTAGCAGACAATAAATCATTAATAGCTGATCGTGGCCTCGTGTGATCTCGTTGAGAGGTGTGTCGTGTGTGGAGCTGTGTGTGGGTGTGGAGAGGGTGTCGCGTGTGGAGCCGTGTGTAGGTTACAGGTGCGCGATTAGGAAAGGGAGGTATCGTGGTAGCGTGAAGGGGGGCATAATACTACTCGGTAACTAACCATGCCTACTACGCGGACCCGCGGTGGAGGGGAATCCTCGAGCGACGGCTCCCACACCATGGGTGAGGAACCCAGCAGCGGTTCGCCTAGCAGCGGGGGGGCGAGTAATGATGTTAGCCCGGCCGTTAGCATTATCGAGGGAGGGATCTCGGGGGCCAGCGACCCCCACAAAATTTCGAAATGTAATGCAACACAGAGAGTCAGTCAACACACAACGCATAGCCTGGTTGATTACGTTTTTCAAAGATTGCTAAGTTAGAAGTTAAGTGTGAAATTTTAAAGAGAGACAAGACACACACGAAGAACAGACAAAAGCAGAGAGGGAGAGGGACAACAGCCGAGACACACAGAGAGAGCAGAACATAAGAGCGACAAAACGAGTGGAGACAGAGAAAGTACACTATATCTTTTATCGTCTATTATACTGTCTATTATACTGTAATTTTTTTCCTTTAAGGCAACGGTGTTGTTATTGATTAATCTTCTTGGTTCTTTCGGTAAAGTCACGTAGAAGAGAAGTAATAAAATAATAAAAATAAAACATAATAAAATAATTCTCACGACGTTTCGGCCACAACGCAAGCAGCCGTCCTCAGGTGAAACCAGGTCTGTCGAGGTGACAGCGTCTGAATGAAACAGCAGACGTGCTTGGAGCATATATATAAGCTGGGTTGGAAGGGGGGGGGGAAAGGGACGCCTTGACAAAAAAAATTGCATATCAAGAGGAATTTAGCATATTTAAGGGAAATGCAGGTATGTGATTAGTACTACTTATGTCCGTGCATTATGCAAGATTAGCAGCATCCAAGGGAGGGGATATGGGAAATGCAGGTATGTGATTAGTACTACTTATGCCCGCGCATTATGCAGGATTAGCAGCATCAAAGGGAGGGGATATGGGAAATTCAGGTATATGATCAGCGCGACTTTGCCCGTGCATTATGCAGGATTAGCAGCATCACAGGGAGGGGATAGGGGGTAGCATTAATATAGGGAAGAAGTGTTAATAGTATGTAGCTGCAGTAACTAAAACCACCACGTAAACAACTAAAGCATAAACTACATAGTATCATCATTATACCAAATATACTCTACAATAAGCTGAGCCACTAACAGTAAGTAATACATTACAATTCTACGTCGTAAAAAATATAATATGCTTCCACCTAAACTTTATTCTCTTACATCACACGAGTCTACACCGTACTATATACTGCCATAGACAAACCCAACATTAAATTATATACTGTATTGCTATAAACCACCATTAGCCTTAAGAGCTTGGCGTACATGTTTGAGTTCACTGGCAATGTGTTCCTGGTCGGATATGCATTGGGCTCTATGGTATAGAGTCTTGATGAGGGAATTCTTCTGGGATGGATGGTGGTGGGAATCCGGCTTTAGGTAAGCATCCGTATGGGTGGCTTTCCTGTAGACAGAATGGCTCATTGAAACATCAGGTCTCCTTTTAATTAGGACATCCAAAAAGGGTAGCTTGCCATCTTTTTCGACTTCCATGGTGAATCTGATGGCTGGGTGTATGGAATTGATGTGGTCGAGGAATTGGTCTAGAGCAGGCCGGCCATGTGGCCAGATGACAAAAGTGTCATCTACGTACCTCTTCCATAAGGTCGGGCGTAGAGTGGCAGTCTGGATGGCGTCAGTGAACTCAAACACATACGCCAAGCTCTTAAGGCTAATGGTTACTCCGACTACACAATCCGCAAAGCCATCACTCCAACCATCAAGAAGGATCTCGTTGAGGAGCCTTTCAAGACCATCACCTTACCCTACATTGCTGGGATCACAAAAAAGATCTCCAAATCCTGATAAAACACAAGATCCAGGTCCGATTCAACACAGTACATAAAATCTGTGATCTGGTCCCGTCTGTAAAAGATGTGGTTCCAGACATACAGTACCCTGGCGTCTACAAATTAAGTTGCCTCTGTGGTAGCAGTTACATTGAAGAAACCAAACGACATGTCTCGGACCGCATCCGTGAACATAAAGCAGACTTGAAACACGGTAGGACAAACACCTCAGCCGTGGCAGATCACTGTTACAATTCAGTGGGCTCACATGATATTGACTTCTCCAAGACAGAGGTTCTCTGCAAGCCATCTGGCTACCATGAGAGATTCGTTCATGAGGCGATCCACATATACAAACACAGAGACAATTTCAACCGAGAAGATGGATTCTGGCTTAGCAATCATTGGAAGGACGTAATAAACCATTTCGGATCTTAACTGATTGTGTTCACGTTTACGGTGACTTTCAGACCGCGTTCCACTCACTGGCATTGTATTCTCCCCAGGGAATGGATTCTTTGCTCCGCTGCATTGACATATTTTGTTTCTTCCTCTTAGTATCTTTCACACGACGGTCAACGGTACAATGTATAATAACAAATAGTATAAAAATGTATATGCTTAATACAATGTACAAAGTAATATATAGTATCGTAATTGTATAGTGAATATACAGCAGTGTGATATACATTATGGTGGGTAGAATAATACATAGTGTAATATTGCAATAAATAAGGTATAGGGTGGTTTATAGCAATACAGTATATCTAACCTATATAATTCATTTTTGTCTGTCTGTCTGTCTGTTTGTCCGTCTGCGTACGCTCCCTTCCGGGGGATTTAGCTCTCGGACCGTGGGGTTCGCCGAGATTAAATTTTGCAGGTGGGCACGCCCCCGGCCCGCGGTAAACTTAGGCATTTCCGATTTTTCGTCTCTAAACTTTAAATCGGACCGATTATCTATTTAGTGCGATTGCTCTTTATTTAGTTATATAATTATTTGTTTATTTATTTAATATTGCCGGCCGGCGCGGACCACGGCGGTTGCCCCTGGCAACGGGTAGCAACAACTTCGCTGCGGGGTGGACGCCATTTTTAATTCCCGTTACAAATATGCGCACGCATTAAGACGCGACTCTGAGGTAAATTCATCAAAGTTTCACGTCCTCTTCACTCCCCTTCCACCCCAATGTGTGCAATTACTATTATAGGGTCGGTAGATAATAAAATTATAGCGATTAGACAGTATTATTGTAGCGCGGGGGGGGGGGGCGTAACGGCCCCAGTACCCACCCTCAGCCAGGTGGGCAATCTAGGCGAGGCCGGAGGCTCTGCACGGTACTAGGCCTCGACACGCAACTCTGTCAGGCGACGACTTTGTGGTATAAACTCGATATACCCAGCGTTGCCTGGGGGAAAATACATATTGCTTAAGCCTCCTAAGTATATAAGATGGCTATTATTCCCCATACATGTTGCTTTTGTGACCAGAACTTTATATAAAGGAAAGAATTACACAAATGCACAGGTTTTTCCTAGCAAAATAGCTCCATTTGTAAATATCACTGTCCGTGTCAAAAAAAATTAAGTTTGAGGGGAATTTTCTCCCATTTGTAACTTTTGAGATGTCAGCGTATAGAAAATAACACTTACTACCCAGAGACTAACACATGTGTAGTTTTTGGTAAAAAAAATATATATTTTTACGATTAAAATTTTGGTCACTGTCTGTGTCTCAAAAACTAAGTTTGAGGGGAATTTTCTCCAATTTGTAACTTTTGAGATGTAAGCGTATAGAAAATAACACTTACTACCCAGGTACTAACACATGTGTAGTTTTTGGTAAAAAATGTTTTTAATATTTACAATTTTTGACAACTTTTTTTATTTAAATAAATAAATCTCTTGACACTTTCGCTCCAGCTTCTCACATTTGCACTCTCAGTACGGGCGATATTCAATGAGATTAGGTTTACTCTCACACTCTCAGACTCACCACTCACTCCCTCAGACTCACACACACACACACTCTCAGACTCACACACACACATACACTCCACTATCACACTCTCAGACTCACACACACACTCACTCTCACACACACACATACACTCACACTCACACACCAACTCACTCTCACACTCAGACTCACACACACAGACTCACTCTAACACTCAGACTCACACATACACTCGCTCTCACACTTTCAGACTCACACACACTCAGACAGACTCACACTCTCAGACTCGCACACACTCGCGGCGTTGCTCCGTGTTCGGTGGGGGGGGGGATGTCACGAGTGGGCGTGTTTACCTTCCCCCCACCCTCACCGATATCGTCAACCAATCGCGGAGATTCTTATTTCCGTCGAAAAGCTACGAGGTTAGTCACGCAACTTCACAGCTCAGTTAAAACATTTAAATATTTATGTTTACTATTTTGTATCACTCTTATATATTAAAAAGATGTTAGGGATTAAGTTATGTTTGATGATAGTAAATATACACTATGCACCACGATTTTTCCCTGGGTAAAAAGTGTTATTTTTATATTGCTTAAGCCTCCTAAGTATATAAGATGGCTATTATTCCCCATACATGTTGCTTTTGTGACCAGAACTTTATATAAAGGAAAGAATTACACAAATGCACACGTTTTCTCCGAGCAAAATAGCTCCATTTGTAAATATCACTGTCCGTGTCAAAAAAAATTAAGTTTGAGGGGAATTTTCTCCCATTTGTAACTTTTGAGATGTCAGCGTATAGAAAATAACACTTACTACCCAGAGACTAACACATGTGTAGTTTTTGGTAGTGAGGGTGAGTGGTTGTTGTGAGGGTGAGTGGTGAGGGTGAGCAGTGAGGGTGAGCAGTGAGGGTGAGTGGTGATTGGTGAGGGTGTGATTGGTGAGGATGAGTGGTGAGTGGTCAGGGTGAGTGGTGAGGGTGACTGGTGAGCGGTGAGGGCGAGTGTTGAGGGTGAGTGGTGAGTAGTGATGGTGAGTGGTGAGCATGACTGGTGAGTGGTGAGGGAGAGTGGTGAGGGAGAGTGGTGAGGGTGAATGGTGAGGGTGAGTGGTGAGGGTGAGTGGCAAGTGGTGAGGGTGAGTGGTGATTGGTGAGGGTGTGATTGGTGAGGATGAGTGGTGAGTAGTGAGGGTGAGTGGCGGTTGTGAGTGGTGATTAGTGAGGGGTGAGGGTGAGGTTGAGTGGTGAGGGTGAGTGGTAAGCGGTGAGGGTGAGCAGTGAGGGTGAGTGGTGATTGTTGAGGGTGTGATTGGTGAGGATGAGTGGTGAGTAGTGAGGGTGAGTGGTGAGGGTGAGTGGTGAGGGTGAGTGTTGAGTGGTGAGGGTGAGTGGCGGTTATGAGTGGTGATTAGTGAGGGGTGAGTGGTGAGGGTGAGCGTGAGTGGTGAGTGGTGAGGGTGAGCAGTGTGGGTGAGTGGTGATTGGTGAGGGTGTGATTGGTGAGGATGAGTGGTGAGTGGTCAGGGTGAGTGGTGAGCGGTGAGGGTGAGTGGTTGTTGTGAGGGTGAGTGGGGAGGGTGAGTGGTGAGGGTGAGTGGCGGTTGTGAGTGGTGATGGGTGAGTGGTGATGGGTGAGTGGTGAGGGGTGAGTGGTGAGCGTGAGTGGTGAGGGTGAGTGGTGAGGGTGAGTGCTGAGTGCTGAGTGGTGAGGGTGAGTGGTGAGAGAGTGGTTAGTTTTGAGGGTGAGTGGTGAGGGTGAGTGGTGAGGTCGAGTGGTGAGGGTTAGTGGAGAGTGGTGAGTGGTGATTGGTCAGTGGTGATTGGTGAGGATGAATGGTGAGTAGTGAGGGTGAGGTTGTGTGGTGAGGATGAGTGGTGGTTGTGACGGTGAGTGGTGAGGGTGAGTGGTGAGGCTGAATGGTGAGGGTGAATGGTGAGAGTGAGTGGTGAGTGGTGAGGGAGAGTGGTGAGGGAGAGTGGTGAGGGAGAGTGGTGAGGGAGAGTGGTGAGGGTTAGTGGTGAGGGTTAGTGGTGAGGGTGAGTGGTGAGGGAGGTTGGTGAGGGAGATTGGTGAGTGGTGAGTTGTGAGGGTAAATGGTGAATAGTGAGTGGGAGTGGTGAGTGGTGAGGATGAGTGGTAAGGGTGAGTTGTGAGTGGTGAATGGTGAGGGTGAATGATGAGTACAGTCAATATGCACTGCTGTTATCATACCAGGTACCACCACCACAATATGTACTCCTCTCATCATAGCAGATACCACCACAGCAGTATGCACTGCTGTAATCATAGCAGGTACCAACACAGCAGTATGCACTGCTGTAATCATAGTAGGTACCAACACAGCAGTATGCACTGCTGTAATCATAGCAGGTACCAACACAGCAGTATGCACTGCTGTAATCATAGCAGGTACCAACACAGCAGTATGCACTGCTGTAATCATAGCAGGTACGACCTCAGTCGGTATACACTGCTGTAGTGATAGTAGATACTGCTATCGAGTTGGTAGATACCGCTATAGTAAATACTAAAACAGTCAGTATATACCACTACAGTCAGTCAATACTGCTACAGTCAGTATATACTACTATACAGTCAGTACATACTGCTACGGTGAGTAGCTACTAGAGTCAGTAGATACTATTATAGAGTGAGTAGATACTGCTATAGATTTTGTAGTTACTACTATAGTCAGTGGATACAACTATAGAGTCAGCAGATACTATACAGTTAGTCGTTACGAGTATATAGTCGGTAGATACTACTGTAGGCCCAGTAAATACTACTATGGTCAGTAGTTATTACAGTCACTAAATACTACTACACAGTCAGTAGCTACTACTGGCTCAGTAGATACTACGGTACAGTCAGTAAATACTACTACAGAGTCAGTAGATACCACTTCCTCTGTTGTATGTAAGGTGCTGTTAGTATATATACCTACGAGGGGTAAAGATATTTTTTGAGGGGGGGGGGAGACCACAATTTTCGGAAACATTTTGACATCAACTATTTACCCCACACTTTCTACAACGTTTTGGACTTGTGAAAGCCTCTTATATATTTGTTGGTGGAGAAATGTACAAACAGCCCACCGGGCTTTGACAATACCTTAGTATCTGTGTATATATATGTAAGGTTTTTAAGAAATATATTTTTCACCCGGGCAAAGCCGGGTACTTCTGCTAGTGGGATATAATAAGCGACAACATTTGGACCCCAAACAGAGAGGTTTCTGGGATGTTTGTGGTTTTTTGACAATAACTCTGGATGGAATAGTCGCAGACCCATCAAGGGGGTACTCGTACTACTCGCCTCGTCGAGCGGCATCAAAATATATGAGTGGTTAAGCTGTGGGAAGTGAAATAGACGAGCGACCAATAAAACACTGTAATATGGGGGTGACGGATTTTGCTATTCTCAAAATAATACACATGCAGTCATGCAAATAGCTGATTTAACACAGCACAGCAAAACCAGTTTCACCATTCAATTCCGCTCGTCCAGGCGAGTAGAATTCAATTACATTGATTCGATGCAACGTTTCTTATGGGATATAAGCGACAACATTTGGACCCCAAACGGAGAGGATTCTGGGATGTTTGTGGTTTTTTGGCAATACCTCTAGAAGGAATAGTCGCAGAGCCATCAAGGGGGTACTCGTACTACTCGCCTCGTCGATCGGCATCGACCATATCGAGGTGAGCACTGCAGTCAGGATCACGGCAGATGTTCTGTGTGCGTGGAGTGGTGGTGCTGTTATTTTTACTGTTATTTTATTTCAACCACGTAAGTCCCATTGAGCTACACAGCGCTTTTATAAGAAGCGACCTGGCCACAGATGATAGCTCAACAAAGTGGCTTCTCGCGTGGACATTTAGAGCACCAAATATTCTCAACACGTCGACTCTAAATGTGGATGGGAACACCGCAGCACCGGGAGAGAAATCCACGCGACCACGTGGAGAGAGACACCGCAGACTCCACATCTAGAGCAGCAGCAGCAGCAGCAGGCGTCGGGGTCGAACCCACGACCTCCTGCACACCGGGCGAGGTAGTTAACATCTCCTAGCCACCGTGGCGACCCGAAGCCTTCATCCAGCAGTGGACTGCCAACACGGCATGGGGCATCACTGCGGGTCTACAAAGGTACCTGGTTGGAGGATGTGGAGCTGAGTGGACTTGCCGATGAGCGGTACCGGCGGTGTCAAGATCGGCCTCTGTGGAGGAGGAGGCTCGTGAGGGACGCTCACAACAACGAGCGGAGAGGCGGGCGGCTAAAACGCGGCGAGTTGGCACAGCTGGTGGCGTCTGCAGCCATCTCGAGTCGGTCAACCCCATGGCACCTGCAGGGTTCTGCCCCGTGACCTCCTGTCAGCGAGCCTTCGACACTTCGCGTGGCCTAAGAGTGCACCTAGCCTGGCACCAACGCCGCGGAGACGTCTGCTGCTGCTGTTGTTGTTGATGCCGCTTGTGTGGACTGTCCTACTGTACGTAGACTTCGATGATTTTCCGTGGGGGAGGTGGGACCAGCGATGGACGAGTCCAATGTTGGTGTCTGACAGGGGGGCGCGGGAGCCCCACGTGGACAGACCACCCCGACACAGCCGCATGCCTGCCAGGCTATTTTGCCGACGCCGGAGGCTCTGCGCAGTACTACGCCTCCACACCCCACCCGTGTCAAGCGACGACTTTGTCGTATAAAGTCCATATACCCAGCGTTGCCCGCGGGGGAAAATACCTTTTACATATCATGTAATCTTTTAAACATTACATACCAATGACAAAAAAACTGTCTATTTACTTTTTAACCCCACGCGCCAACAAACTATTCTTTTAATGTTCACTGTCCAAATAGTCATTAGGCTGCCTGAGCGGACTGCCAGCATATAATGGACACTGTAGCCTGCTTATTAAGCTGCCTCAGTGTACTGACAGTCTATAATCTAGACTGTAGACTGCTTATGAAGCTGAGTGCGTGTACTGCCAGTCTATAATGTAGACTGTAGCCTGGTTCTAAAGTTAAGTTTGTCAATTGCTAACACAAAGGCTTTCGATAAC
This sequence comes from Lethenteron reissneri, assembly GCF_015708825.2. Lineage (NCBI taxonomy): Eukaryota > Metazoa > Chordata > Hyperoartia > Petromyzontiformes > Petromyzontidae > Lethenteron > Lethenteron reissneri. Next base: position 2,598,116 of record NC_083788.1, on the reverse strand, counting down.
ATTATTCATAAACACCGTTGTTGCCTTTACATCGCCTTATTTATTAATGTGTTGTAACACTCCACCACCCGACACGGCCAATCAGTTTAAAAGTGTCCCGTTGATACAACTATAATAGTTAACTGCTTTAGGCCACCGGTGTGTTCAAGCCTTCAAACACAACAATTAACATTTCTGATCACAAAACTACTGTATCATTATGTTTTAACCCCACGCGGCAATCATCGATTCTTTTCATTTTACGTGTACAAACAGTCATTAAGCTCCGGTAAATGCATACAACTTTCACCTCCTCTTCACTCCCCCCCCAACACAATGTGTGAAATTTATATTATACGGTCCCTACATAATTACATTATACCCATTACACTGCATTATTGTTGCACGGGGGGGGGGTAGGGGACGACACCCGTAGCCAGCCGCATGCCTGCTAGGCAATTTAGGCGACGCCGGAGGCTCTGCGCAGTACTACGCCTCCACACCCCACCCGTGTCAAGCGACGACTTTGTGCTATTAACTCCATGTACCCAGCCTTGCCCGGGGCCAAAATACATTTTATATCGTATGAAAACTTTAAAACATTACAGAGCAATGACAAAACAACTGTGTCATTACTTTTTAACCCCATGTGCCAACAATCTATTCTTTAAATGTTCACTGTACAAATAGTCATTCACCTGGGTGAGCGAACTGCCAGTATATAATGTACACTGTACCATTCTCATTCAATTGGGTGACTAAACTGCCAGTCTATAATGTAGACTGCAGCCTGCTCATTACGCTGCCTCAGTGTACTGACAGTCTATAATGTACACTCTTGCCTACTTATGAAGATGAGTGGGTGTACTGCCAGTCTATAATGTTGACTGTAGCCTGCTTCTTAAGTTAAGTTAGTCATTTTGTAACACGTAGGCTTTCGCAAACATTATTAATAAACACCGTTATTGCCTTTAGATCACCTTATTTACTAATGTGTTGTAACACTCCACCACCCCACACGGCCCAATCAGTACTAAAGTGTCCCGTTGATGAAACAATCATAGTTCACTGCTTTACGCCACCGGTGTGTTCAAGCGTTACAACACTACAATTACCATTTAGGATTGGAAAACAAATGTATCATTATGTTTAAACCCCACGCACCAATAATCGATTCTTCACATCTTCACTGTACTCATTGTCATTCAGCTGGGTGAGCGTACTGCCACTCTATCATGTACACTGTAGCCTGCTTATTAAGCTCGGTGCTTGTACTGCCAGTCTATCATGTACACTGTAGCCTGGTTAATAAGTAAAGTCAGTCATTTTGTAACACGTACGCTTTGCCAAACATTAATAACAAACAACCTTATTGCCTTTACATCGCCTTCTTTATTAATGTGTTCTAACCCTCCACCACCCCCCACGGCCAATCACTAAGAAAGTGTCCCGTTCATAAAAGACTAATAGTTCACTGCTTTAGCCCACCGGTGTGTTCAAGCGTCAAACCACGAAAATTACCATTTCAGAGTAGGACGTTTCGCTTATGCTCGAGATGACCATCGAGATGACCATTGAGATGACCATTGAGCTGATCATGGAGATGATCATGGAGATGACCATCGAGATGATCATCGATATGATCATGGAGATGACCATCGAGATGATCATAGAGATGACCATGGAGATGACGATCGAGATGACCATCGAGATGATCATGGAGATGATCATGGAGATGACCATCGAGGTGATCATAGAGATGACCATGGAGATGACGATCGAGATGACCATCGAGATGATCATGGAGATGATCATGGAGATGACCATCGAGATGATCATGGAGATGACCATGGAGATGACCATCGAGATGATCATGGAGATGACCATGGAGATGACCATCGAGATGATCGTGGAGATGATTATGGAGATTGACATGGAGATGACCATCGAGATGACCATGGAGATGACCATCGAGATGACCATGGAGATGATCATCGATATCATGGAGATGACCATCGATATCATCATGGAGATGACCATGGAGATGACGATCGAGATCACCATCGAAATGATCATGGAGATGATCATGGAGATGATCATGTAGATGACCATCGAGATGTTCATGGAGATAAGCATGGAGATGACCATCGAGATGACCATCGATATGATCATGGAGATGATCATGAAGATGACCATCAAGATGACCATGGAGATGACCATCGAGATGACCATGGAGATGATAATCGATGTGAAAATGGAAATGACCATGGAGATGATGATGGAGACATGATAATGGAGATAATCATAATTGAGATGATCATCGACATCATAATGGAGACGATCATAGATATGATAATGGAGATGATCATCGAGATGATCATGGAAATTACCATCGATATATTCATGGAGTTGACAATGGAGATCATGAAAATGACCATGGAGATCATGGAGATGGCCCTCGAAATGACCGTGAAGATAATGGAGATGATCATAGACATGATCATCAAGATGGCTATCGAAATGATGACCGTGGAGGTGACCACAGATGATCAGAGGTGGCCTTCAATGAGATGACTATCGAGGTGATGACCACGGAGGTTTAGGCTCTCGGTATCGCCCCTCCACCACCTCCGCCCCGCCCCCCTCCACACGTGGCCACGCGTGGCCGTGTATGCGCACGGGCGCGTGTGGCTGTGTCGCTCTGTACACGTGTGTTCGTGGCGGCATCGTCGTCCGTCATCTCAGCGCTGTGATCGTCGCCGTAGCCCGTCGCCGCTCTCGTGCCGTCTCGTGTTGTCCGTCCGTGTGTGCGTCTCTCGTGTTCTCCAAGCGCCTCTTCTTTTACACCACGATCGCTCTCGCCCTCAATGATTATGAAACGCGCGGGGCAGGGAGGTGGGTTTTATACCGTCGACGCAAAACGTTTCGAGGGCGTGGTATCGTTTAGCTGTAGGAGCTTGGGTGGGATAGGGGGTTGTTTTTTTTAATCGATTATGATGATTACGACGATGGTAACGATGATGGGTTTTGTTACACGAAGGCTGCGTGCGCTCAGCACCAGAAATGGGGTTAAGGGGGGGGTGTATAGGTTTTTTTTTACAGACGGCACTTCCAAAAATAACGTGTTCTCTCGTCTGTGTTTTGTACATATTCTGTTTCGAATAAAAAGTACACACGCGTCCCGCAGAGTCTGTCGTCGTGGTGGTGGCTGACACGGTCGCATCGCAAGGCTCCTGTTGCTCACTCCTCCTTGATGGTCATTCCCAGGCGTGGCAGCACGCTGCTGTTTGGCCGTCACGAGTCGTGGAACCAATTTTTAATTCACGAGCAATTTATTTTTAACACGCGACAGGACGCCGCTTTCCGCACGGACGGGCTGTTGTATTTTTCTCATTTGGTAAATGATAGTAAAAAACATCTATCTTAATTTCAAGAGCCGCCATGCCACGTGAATACAAGACGGTGGGTCCTTAATAAATAACGGCACGAAGCGGTCGCTTAAAGAGCTGCAAGTGGCTTCGGAGACGCAGGTTTGCCCGATCCTTGACGTCGACGAATATGACCTCGCAACTCTCTTGCATGGAAGAAAACGAGAAATACACGTTCCCAAAAAGGCTTTCAAGAGGGGGACACACGAATGTTCACGGCTAATCCCCCATTACAGGGGGCAACATCGGAGAGTTCTGCATGGTGTAGCCAACGCTCCCCTCGCCAACATGCGGAGACAGGGAAGGGTTCCAGTCAATTGTTTCCACCTTCACCGTCACACACAGCTCCCTCCTTCACACAACTCTCTCCTCTTCATCCACAGCTCTATGCTGCTGACGGGCCCTCGTCACCCCCATGGCCTCCTCTCCCATTCCCTCCCTTTAAACGCACCGCTTTGACATTGGCGTTTATTGCATGTTTCGGTGGAATTTATCCGAATGAGGTGTAAATCCTGATTCTAATATGTATACACATTTGATGGGTTCAGTCATTGTTAGCTGGGCCAAAGCCATCCACTCGTTAAACTCGAGAACCCGGTTCAATCACAGGCAGTGGCTGCAGCCCTCACTCCAACCCACGGTGTCAGTGGCGCCGGCTCGGCGCTAGGACCTCTGAGCTGCCCCAACCTCCTCGTGGCATCTCGAGCGGTGTGCCGCCACAAAGTTGTGCTAATTAGCAGGACCGACTCTTTGGTTCGGTGCGCCGTGAAGATCGAGCGAGCTCGAAAGTCTCCCGTTGCAATGAAAGGGGTTGAGAAATCGCTGCTATCGAGTACGTGGATGAACCTCTGATCGATCGGGGCTGTGGCTCTCGCACAGATCTGGAAGATCGCCGGCGAACGGTGGAACAGCGTGGACGTCCGGAATGAACGCCGCGTTCGAGACCCAAGCATCAACCACCGCACACCTCCTGGCATGGACAATCCTCTGCAAATACACCGCTGTCACCAGGAACCGCACCAGAACATCAACGGAACGATGCGCACGTTTTAACGAATGGAACATTAGAGACGAGACGCAACACGCAGCAGCAGGAGTGCGACTGTGGTCATGCAACTCAAGCTGTGGACCGTAGAGCAAACCCACACACACGTTGTGCTACATGGAGACTCGTAGAGACCCATAAGAGACTCGCAGAGAGAGAGGTACATTAAAGAGCAGCCACAGTGCGACTCAAGCTGTGGACCGTACAGTCAACCACCGTCGTCTCTTGCTCGAGGGAAAATGAGCTGACGTGACTGCAAGACCACCTCGTGAGTCCTGTGTCTGTAGACAGACCACTGCCAGTGCAGTCGCATGCAGCTCAATGCGAAGCAGTGCTGGTTGAGATTACAAACTAAACTAAAGTATTTATATTTAAAATTACCAGGTAAGGCCCCACTAGCTATGTAGATTTTGTTTTTTCAACAGCGACCTGGCTATCACAAATGATATCTCAACGAAGTGGCTTATCACGGAGACATTTATTGCAGACACAAATAAAGAGACGCGTGTTTGTTAAATGTAGAGGGAAAACGCGGAGGACCTGGAGACAAATCCACGCGACCACGGGGAGAGAGACACCGCAAACTCCAAATAAACAACAGCAGGCGTCAGAATCGGAACCGAACCCACGCCCTCCTGTATACCAGGCGAGGAAGTAAACATCTCCTCGCCACCGTGGCACCCCACACAAGTGAACGCCTCGCCTGCCTCACAGTGGTAGGAGCTTATCGAATAGAAACAGATCAAGTGGCGTAGTCTCTTTCATATCTGTCTCTCCGCATACACTATATACATCACGAGATACACATCCACGGGACCAGTTGTGTTGCCGGTATCGACATGGCGATGTCGGCAGAAGAGAGGCGTTTTACCCTTTCCGGCAATAACGCAGGAGGTGTCAAGACGCCCAAACACCAAATGGACTCACCGATTGCAAGGCGTCGAGTCTGCATTAGCCGCACATTCACGGATTGGTGTTTGCATCGCCTCTGTGCTGCCGATCGCCTCCTCGTGTCGTTGTTCTCTGGCCTGACAACTGGTGGGTGGGTCAGGGACATGTAGGAGGACGTCTCTGCTGGAGGCCATTGTCGTGTCAGGGACAAGGCGTGCATCATCAGAGCACGTCGCTTTGGATGCTTGACCACAAGCGCGACGTGTGGTCAATGCAGACTCGATGCCCTGCAGTCGGGGTGTCTATTTGGTGTTTGCGCTTCGTAACACCTCCTGTGTTATTGCCGGAAAGGGTATGTAATAAAAGGACTCAGACACTTCTTGCTGACTCCGTGTCCTTTATTTGGGGTTCGCGTTCTCCTTCCCACACGGCACTCCTCCTGAGACTCTCTCCCTGGCAGCCCCACATCTGCCTTCGCTCCCGTAGCCTTCCACGCTCCTGCAGCTCCGCTGCAGGCTCTTGGTACAGCCCTCTGGCTGCTCCCCCAGCAGCTCCATCGCTGCTCCCTGTTCCTCCGTGCGTGGCGATCTCGCCACCTCCCAATGTCAGCCCTTCGTGGCCTCTATGGCTATCTCGCCATTTCCTACCTCATTCCTCCACTCTCTCTTCCACCCCGCTGGCTGGCGCCGTCATGAGCCCCTCAGCCACCAGGCTGAGGCACGGCGACCACCCAACGTGTTCACCACCCTTCACTCCCCCCGACTGACCCAGATAGCTTCCTGTCTCCCCGCTATAACTTCTCCCCCACGTCACCCTGACTCCTCCCTCTCGGATCGTCATATCCGCCCCGCCCATTTACGCCCGCATTACACTACCCTCCCCCGTAGAGAAAATCCCAGCCGTCCTCGGCTGAAACAGAACAAAATAATGCGGGCGAAGGCATCACAATCAGGAGTCCCCCAGACACAACGGAGATTATAACAACAACAACACAAGCAACGAAAGGGGAGGTATCAGGAACTGGAACAGAACACCGGCCTGTCCTCCGCGCAACAACAACAAGAATAAGAATGGCACAATGAACAACAACGGCAACTGACACGCAAGAACGGCCAACGCGCACAACCCAGAATGTGATGTTTTAGTGCGTGTCCATGTTGCAGTTCCATCCGCTCGGCTCAAGTCCAACGTCAAAGAGCAAGTGGTAGAGCAGAATGACGAACGGCGCTCAATTGCTCCTTCAAGTCCTCATCCAGCTAGCACACCAGGTAACACCCAGTGCGACGGGAGCTGAAGAATCTGTGACGAGAAGGAGAATCCAATCCCCTGAGGCACAGCACAACAACGCACATCCGCATGTCGTACACGACAGCCACCCGGCCTCAGGGTAGTGGAGATGATGTAAATCCAGCCCGCTTAAAAAAAACTCCCCATAAATACCCAAAATAACGCAATGGATGCCCCATTATTTACATTTTAACAACAATATTATTTACACGTCAACAACAACAACAAAATTTTCTGCTCTTACCCACCAGCAGTCCTCCCTTGAGGACCAGCACAGACATCGCACGTACACAGCATGTACCCACGGTCACTCTCAGCAACCCAACAAAACGCCTAATCGCACACCCTCGTGTGGAGAGAGCCACGCTCCCCAGTGGTAACGTTTAACTCGCCCTAACCCCCACCGTGGTCGTCAACCCACAGCAACATCCACTGACCATACTCTCAGCTAGTGCAATTTCGGGGATGAGCAGCAACTCGGCCACGCTCCTCCCTTACTATCCCATCAGAGATGGACACACACCAGCCTCGTATAGTCCGATGCTTTATAGCCCAGGGAAGGTTCATCCCCCAGCAATGCCAGACCCCCTGTACTCCCCCCACGGGGCAATGTTCTCTTATAGAGACAATAACACCCTAACCCAGATCCCGTGAGCCCCCGGCACACCAGGTTCAGTCTGCCACCGCACAACTGAACCATGACTCCCCGAGCCATATGAGCACATGGCCCATTAGTTTAAGACATACCACAGAGGTTTCGCCTCCGGGCTGTCAGGTCAGCCTCAGCCATAGCCCGATGTGACCACAACTCGTGCATCACCCAATCAACAATGGCAGGCATAACAGATGGAATATTTGCCCCACCCCGGTTTTTCCCGCGCGCTCAAAAATGGCGTCCCCCTTCGCCCAGCGCGTTCGCGCAATCTCTCGCGCGCACTCAAAATGGCGGCCCTTTCCGTAAAGCGCATCGTCGCCATACCCCGCGTGCGCGCAAAATGGCGGCCCAACGTGCGAACACGTGGCCAGTTTTCTCCATTCGTGCACCCCAGCTTCCCTTAGCTGGGGGTCACAAGACGCATCCCCCGTCACGTTATAACAACCCCACCAACGATAGACGCACAGCCCCAGCTTGCTGCGCACAGCTGTCATATCGTGGAATTTTTAACCAATATTTTACCAACCACATCAGTTACACAACCCAACTCGCCAAGCAACTCGTGGCTGCATGCGATCAACCGAATACGCGACGCCACTTGGCGCCAATTTACGGTCCCATTAGCATTAACCTTTGAGACACCCACAACGGCGTCATCACGCACCCTTAAAGCGCGCTCTCTCTCTCAAAAAGCGCAATTACCCATAATATACACGAAATCTCGTGTGCACAACACCAATACAACCAAATTTTTGGGTCCCCCTCCAATTTGTTACCAATTTCCAACAAGTACGCACAATATAATAACAATCTCAATTCCAATAGTCAACCACTGCATCGCACCCCATAACCATACAGAACGGTATAACAGCACATGCAATCAGCATATCGCGATCACACGCGTACATTTAAGCACAATAGCAAGCAGATCTGCAGGCAACCAACACACCATTAATCCTGTCGTAACTTTGCAGCAACAACACAATTATTCTCTCTCTTGCAACAATCGCATCGCACACAGCACCTCGCAGCACAATACACCAAAAAAAAAATATATATTTTTTTCCAATTAAGCCCATCACACAAGGTAACCCACAAATAATACAGCGCAAGATACCCGACGCTCCCAAGTTAATAATTAACTTCACCATCAAGATAACAACTCCACGCAGCAGCGCACACACACAATTTGACACTCAGCAAATACAGCAGACTCTCCGTCCATTCTCAACACACGCACACACTTACATTGACACCATTAACAAGCAGATAGCGCGTTCATCGCTATTACACACACATACACACAGTCCGAACCGCGCTCCGCACAATCGAGTCATAAGAGAAAACCAAAATAGCCCCCCGGCCCTCGAAAGATGAGTGAGGTGTGTGTTAAGGCCGGGTGCGTATCGTTATGACTCGCCCGGGGCTGCAGCAAGAAGAGGACGGCAGGGTGGCAACTTGAGACGCCTCGCAGAACTCGTTCGGCGACTTGACGGCTCCGTTGTCACGCACCCGAGCCAGGACGGGAAGCTCCCGCCCCAGCAGCTGCAGCATCGGCGTCTTCTCCTCGCAGCACCCCCTCGAAAAACAGCAGCTCACAGCAGGCTCTCACCCCGCGGCACCTCCAGATGGCAGCGCAAGGCTGCCTCTCCGCCGCGATGTTGAAGATGGCGGCGTCCTCCCGCCGCGGTGAAGACAAGATGGCGGCTTCCCGCCGTTTCTCCCCTGCCACGCCCAAGATGGCGTCTTCGTGCCACGTGGCAATGGCGCTGGCAGCGCAGGAAAGGCAGAGGCCTGCGGATCACCACCGGGCCTCCCCGACGTCGTCCTCGGCGTGGTGAACTCACACAGTCGCGCCAGCACGATTTTCAAGGTCCCCATCTGCATCACCATCTGTCTCCATCGTAAGTTGGCATCCTTCGGCACAGACAGGTCCACCGACGCGGCGACACCTTGCTCACCCGGACCCGTACTCGTTCCAGAACGGATCTCCTCTTCCATCGCAGGCAGGTCCACTGTCTGAGGAAGGTCGTCGTCGTCGGATGATGTAGCAGGAATATTTTTTTTTCTTCTTTCTCTCAGTTGTTTTGAGATGCCGTTTCACTTCTGACTCCAGTGTAATAAAAGGACTCAGACACTTCTTGCTGACTCCGTGTCCTTTATTTGGGGTTCGCGTTCTCCTTCCCACACGGCACTCCTCCTGAGACTCTCTCCCTGGCAGCCCCACATCTGCCTTCGCTCCCGTAGCCTTCCACGCTCCTGCAGCTCCGCTGCAGGCTCTTGGTACAGCCCTCTGGCTGCTCCCCCAGCAGCTCCATCGCTGCTCCCTGTTCCTCCGTGCGTGGCGATCTCGCCACCTCCCAATGTCAGCCCTTCGTGGCCTCTATGGCTATCTCGCCATTTCCTACCTCATTCCTCCACTCTCTCTTCCACCCCGCTGGCTGGCGCCGTCATGAGCCCCTCAGCCACCAGGCTGAGGCACGGCGACCACCCAACGTGTTCACCACCCTTCACTCCCCCCGACTGACCCAGATAGCTTCCTGTCTCCCCGCTATAACTTCTCCCCCACGTCACCCTGACTCCTCCCTCTCGGATCGTCATATCCGCCCCGCCCATTTACGCCCGCATTACAGGTATGAAGGCTTTTATATTTTAATCATCATCATGATGATAATTAAATTATATTGAAGCCGTTGAAGTAAACAGTGGTTTAAAATAAAATGTCACAATCAAATTCTCGAGTGCTGCTTGATTCTCAGAAAACATCCAATCTTCTAGGAGACATAAACACTGACGCATTAACAAGGGGCGAAGTTTCTCCAATGAACACGTGAATGCACATTTGAGCACACTGCACAGAGTTACACACTTCTGCAAACCTTGCCCGTTACACACAACAGAGAGCAGCATTATAGGATACAGAGCTACTATTGACCACGGTGATAATAGTAATAAGAGTAATAATCAGAGGAACTCGCTGACAGTCAAGACGATGGGGCCACGTGTATTCACTCTCCCTCCCGCCCCCGGCCGCCTCTGCCCACCCAGCAGCGGTCGCGTTGACCAGCGTCACTCACGGGGTGACGGTTGGTCACTCACGGGGGGGGGGGGAGATGGCACGAGCCCCCCCCCTCGTGCCCCCCACGAGCCCCCCCCCCTCGTGCCCCCCACGAGCCCCTCCCCGTGCCCCCCACGTGCCTCTCGCGTCTCCAACGTTGTAACGATGACGAGGGACCACGTGCCGAGTTTGAATGTCGCCATGTTGATGATCGTGGTCGTTGCCAAGGGACACGACGGTCACGTGAGGCCCGTGACGGTCACAGAACTCCAGCACGGCGAGAAGAGCAGACGTGTTTGTGTGATTCTGCGTCGTCCCTGCTCTCTTGAACGTGAACAGCGGCGCCACTTTCAACAACCTGAGAATCCCATCGACCGATTATGCCACGAGAGCTTCCCCAAGGTGAGCGTCGGACTTTTAAAGGGAAATTATCAACATTTTTACCCCAAAAATGTCAATTTCTTCCCTGCACACGCACACCACATACGAGACAGGCAGCACAGTAGAATAAGCTCAATGCTTATTTATAGTCTAGATTTGATATTTTCGTGACTGCAGGGATCCATACTCTTGGGTTCTTTCGATAAAGTCACGGACTTCAGCAATTGTTTCTTGCTCTGGTTGTCCCACCTGATGACGGACACTTGTGTTGTGCCCGAAACGTCGTGATTTAATTTATTAAAATATATACCTACGTGACTCTAATTATATTGTACTAGATCTAGAATTAATATTGTACTAGCTTTACTACCCGGCTTCGCCCGGGACTTGGATTATTGTCTTGGATTAATACACGGAGGGTGGGGGGGGGGGGGGGGGGTGCGTGACGTCACTAGGCACACTGCGTGACGTCACCGCTCCCTGGCCGTGCAAAATGTATCATTATTGTGCCCCCCCCCAAATACAAAACTCTATTTTTATATGTTTTCCCATTGCGTACTGTCTGGAAGTTACCCACATGCCAAATATCAAGTTTGTTGCATGTTGGGAAGTATGTTAAACATTTCGAACAGACACATTCAATAATGTACCGTTTTTGTATATAGATGAGGTAAAACGATCGTTAAAGTATTTATTCGTCCATATTTGGTCAGAAGACGACGTGAAACTAAATCGACAGCACGTCAACAGCACTGCTGCGAAGGGAAACAGACACAATAGATGGCGCTGTTGAAGTGGGGCCATGACCCACGTGCACCTGCACCTGTGGAGGCCGCAGTGTCGCTATCGACACGGATCGTGCTGAGTGGTTGTGTTCTGGTGCAACCTGTTCACCACTGCCCACGCAGCAGCAGCAGCAGCACCACCCGTATGGTTTAATTGCGTGTTGGTCGCTTTAAATAACCAATCTCGCGATAAATAGTCACTCGAAAGGCTCGAAACGCCGAGCGGCCAGCAACCAGCAGCAACTTGTAAAGATCGCTCTGCGTGTGGGGTTTGGGGTTGGGCCAAGTGGTCGTTGTAGGCCGTGATTCGTGTCGGGGTGAAGCGGTCGCGTTGACAACCGTCACTCACGGGGAAGGGGCAATGGGGGGGGGGGGGCAAAGGACCCCCGTAAGTGACCAACCGTCACTCACGGGGGGGGGGGGGGAAAGGGGGGGGGGGGCAAAGGACACCCCCTGAGCGACCAACCGTCACTCACGGGGGGGGGGGGGGCAAAGGACCCCCGTAAGTGACCAACTGTCACACGGGGGGGGGGGGGGGGGCAATGGGGGGGGGGGGCAATGGACCACCCGTAAGTTACCAACCGTCACTCACCAATTCAAAATCATGAACTTTATTAATCGTGGATAAATCCGATGAGCTATAAAGCTCTTTTAAACGATTTCAGGAAATTACACCAATAACAACAAGTGAAAAGTATGAGAAAAGTAAGTTAATCCCGAAAACGAAATGAGCTCCACTCTTTTTAAATCCTTTATATTAAGTTCACTTGCGCGCTTGCTTGCTTGCGCGCTTACGACCGTGCAAATCTTTCGGTCGTCTTTTTAACCCACTTCCCGTGATCCAATCGAGCTGACATTTGTGTGTGACAATTTATTTTCGTAAAAAAATGTTCCATTTTTTAGGAAAAATAAAAATTCATATGTTATTTAAAATACCAATGTGATAAAAATGAAACTCTTACTCAAGAAAAACAGAAAAGAATAATAAAATGAAACCGATGCCACGCATATAAAGGATTTATAGTGAAAAACTTTGTTTTTACGGGTTACATTTTTTTTATTAAACCATGTGAAGCCCACTGAGCTATTTAGTTCTTCAGAAGCGATCGACAGGCCCATGTCTGTCTCCAGTGGGAAATGTAGAGCCGTGTGTTTGTCCGCAGTGTAACATGTGATCGCTGTGCTTCTGCTTCTCCTTCTTCTTGCAGTTGGCGACCCCCGCGAGGGATCCCGCGGGGCTGTGCCCGGGACCCCCTCCCCGGATGAAGCCCGAGGCGCGGCGCGGGTCGCCGTGCCGGAGCTGACGGGAGCCGCGCAGGCGGCGGCGGGGCCGCGTCTGGGGGCGGAGCCTCAGGTGAGGGGGCGGGGCCCCGGGTGGCGGGCGGGGCGGGGCCCGCTGGCGCCACTCAGCCAATCACAACGCTGGGAGTGCACGAGTGGGGGGAATTGTTATTGGATCATGATCGGCGACGTTTCGGGCAATGGTCCTTGTGCAGAGCACGTCAACAGTTGTTAGACCCTTTTATAACGTAGCCTATAGAGGGTGGCCCAAAAGTCAGGACACGCAAAGTTATTGTATTTATCTTAACAAATCACAAAGGGTCATTGAGTTTATTTTTAACAAATGTTAAAACTGATATCCATTACCATTTTGAAATGCATTTAGCACCTTTTTTAAATTACAGCTACCTTTTTTGCATGCATAACAACGAACTGAACTCGTTCGTCTTTAGTCAATGGCAACTTCTTTGAATATTTTGTCAGTTTGGGGTTCCTCTAAAAATCAATCGTCTATATATATTTCAGAGACATTTAATACAGATCACTTATCGGTTCATGGAATTAATTTGATTCATTTTGGAGATAATTCAGTCTCACGTGTGTTGGGATGCCAGTCCGGATGGGAGGATTAATTGTGGATGTGTTGACTGTGTTGCTGTGGCAGGGCCCAACCATGACTGTGGCAGCTGGATCAGAGGGCACCTCGTCCGGTAACGACCTCACGGTCTTGGCCCCCACCTCGTCCAACGAGGTGCTGGTGGCGGCCGACGAGATGCTCTGCATGCAACCCAGCTGCCTTCCCCATGGCCGGCCTGAACCATCCCTGGTGCCAGCCACAGCACGCGATAACATCAGTGTGTCTGTGCTGCCTGCACCCCAAGGTGAGTGTGCGACCACGCGACCTCGTGACCTCTCGTTACGGTGGCAGCCACCAACAGAAGGGCCACTTTGGAGCCACTGCTGTTGCCCATCATGAGTAACACGGGGAGCTTAAAATACCCAGCAGCCAACGTGACAGGCATATCACATTATTCTCGAATTTGAGCTTCATACTTCAATGTGGAGCAAAATCTTTCTGGTTAATGGTGGCACCACGGGTGCTGGCTGGGGCCATGTTTTATCTATAATGGGAAATGTAGACCCAGAAGTACGAAATGTAATCGCTGTGCTTCTCCTTCTTGCAGATGGCGACACCCCCGAGGGATCCCGCGGGGCTGTGCCCGGGACCCCCTCCCCGGATGATGCCCGAGGCACGGCGCGGGTCGCCGTGCCGGAGCTGACGGGAGCCGCGCAGGCGGCGGCGGGGCCGCGAAACCAACCACAACGCTGGGAGTACACTGGGGTGGGTATTGGATAATGATAGGTGACGTTTCAGGCAATGGTCCGTCTGCAGAGCACATCACAGTTGTTTGCCCTTTCATACCGTCGCCGATAGAGAGTGGCCCACAAGTTAGGACACACAGATCTTATTGATTTATTTAAACAAATCACAGAGGATTGTTTTGTCATGGTATTAATTATAATAACAAAAAAAATGTTAACTTTTAGACTAAATGATTAAAACGTTGCAATTTCAGTGGCACGATGAATGAAACTTTTGGGCCAACCTGTATTTTGCACTCCTATCATGTGTTGATATTGTTCGTTGTTGTAACATTCTTACCTACCCCAACTGGACACCTATACGAAAGAGCTTTATAACTCATCGGATTCCTCCAGTCTAAATATCTATTCTGATTCCGATAATAATGTGTAATAAATATATCATGTGTGGTTAGATATAAAAAGCGACGTTTCAGGCAATGGCCTTTCTGCAAAGCACATCACAATTGGCCCTTCATAACGTCACCTATAGAGGGTAGCCCAAAAGTCATGCCACATAGTGTCATCATTTTTATTTTAACAGGTAACAAAGCATTATGTTGTTTGTTTTAACAAATGTTAAAACTGACTTCTGTTTACATTGATGCACGATGTACGAATGAGCAGTCACAGCTGCCTTCTTTTGCATACGAATGACAATCAAACTCGTTCGTCTCTGGTCAATTTCCTGTCCATTTTTTCAATGTCATCTGAAAATGAAGAAGAAAAATAGATATTAATAATAATATCAAGTTCAAGTTCATTTATTAGGTATAGCCCTGTGAGCCATTCGGCTCTTGAATCGGGTGCAACCACAACAAACAAAAGAACATGAACAAGAAAACATCTTAAAGTGATTATGTGACTATTTGCAAACAGAAAATCCAAGAAAAGACGGCAAAACATTGCAGAAAAAGCACCGTACACCAACGCTGTGTGCAAAAATCCCAGTGGGATGCAAGTCCGGAGTGAAACATTTTATTTTAGGCCACTAAATAGCAGTGGCAGCTCGGGGTGTACATCTCCTCTAGAGCAGTTTTGAGTGAAGATATCATAGGTAGTGATTCAAGTTGCAGTTTATTGGCAATAGCATTCCAGACCCTGGGGGCATCAATAGAAAAGGCCCTTCCTCCAGTATTTGTATGGCAATAGGGAATCTGAAGTTGGTAAATGAGCGAAGACCTTAGGTCAAATTTGTTCTTTGAAACTGAGAGGAAATCCCGCAGATAATCTGCGGATTTTTTTGGAAGTACATTATGAATCAAAAAGATCTGGTGCACAAGCCGTCGAACATTAAGAGATGTTAAGTTTGACCCAATGTAGAGATCACAGTGGTGAGTCCTATATGGGCAGTTCAGTGCAAATCTTAAGGCCGAGTGATACATTGAGTCAAGCTTCTTCAGTGCAGTATTTGGGGCTGATTTATACACGATGTCACAGTAATCAAGTAGAGGCAGTACGGTAGCTTTTATCAATTCCAAACGGAACATAGGGTGGAAGCAGTGCTGGTGTCGATACAGAAAACCTATTGTTGTCTTTTTACCAATATAATCAATGTGATCTTCAAAATTCAGTTTTGAATCAAGGATGACCCCAAGATACTTATAGATCTTGACTTGCTCTATTTGATCATTATTTAAGGAATGTTATTGGGGAAAAATAACTTCCCGCTTTAGTCCTGGTGAGGAGCATCGCGTAATTGCCCGTCACGTGACGGGTATTTTCACGTCGTAAACGATCCACTGTGTTGTGACTTTGTCGATGACGCCACCTCTGCCGTCTTCCTCCGTTTAATCGACGTCTTCTTTCGTCTGCGACTCTTCTGGATTCATCTGAATGAACTCAAAATTACGGAATGTGACGTACCGAATGTAATTTTATCTTCTACGAGAGTAATGTATAACAAACCTGAAAATAAAGAATGAAAAATTGTAAATCACCTTCATCATTCTAATAGCTGTTGGAGTTTCCTTTCTGTCGGGAAGAAAGTAAACGAAAAGTATCAATCGAAAATTAGTTTTGCAAACTTTTATTTTTTTCTCACCTGTGAGAGTGAATGAAACAATGTAAACACGCAGTTCTTGATTTATGTTTGTTGCAAATGCGCAATTGTTGTGGTAATTATTACATTATTATTTTATGTATTGACTTACTGGATTCCCTATTTATGTGAATACTAAAAAATGAGCTGTTTATAACCCGGAAGGACGCGTCGTTGTGTTCACCAATTTTCGCTCAAAACGTGAGCAGAAAATCGCTTTTACCAAAATGAATTTGCACTCAGTGAGAGGAGCGGCCCTAGAGCAGCTGCTGCCAGCAACTGGCAACGCCCTCGGCCAACCACCCAATGGGCGCCCCAAACCCCAAGGCCAGATCCAGGCTGAGGTTTCTGGTAAACTGGGAAACATTATCCCCCGATTTTAGGTATGATGATAACTTAATGTTTTAAGCGGATTTTTTTTAAACAGAGGAATAATGATTCGGTCTGTCCGTTCGCCCGTCTGTCCAACCAATACATTCTCAGGAATGTTGAGAAGTGAATTGTAATTCATATTCCCGCTGTATGCGCACAGGAATTGAAATAATGACATCGTCGTTATTTTATTTGTATTTTTACTGGTAGTAACCTCCTGGTTACACCAGCCCACAGGGGATTATTTTGTCCGTCCGTCGTGCAGGGAGGAGCTGGGTTCGGAGGGAGGGGCTGGGTGGCGAGGGTGGGGCTAGGTAGGGAGGGTGGGAGGTGGGAGGGGTGGGGCTGGGTGGGGAGGGGCTGCTCACCCCGTGGTGCCCTTAACACGTTCCTTCGGAGTGGGCAGGTAGGAACTTGGTTGGACAGCGCGCCGTTCAGGGGGGGGTGGCAGTTGGATGAGTGGGCGTGTTTACCATTCCCCCCCACCCTCCCCGACATCGCCAACCAATCGCGGCGTAGCTCGGTGTTCGGTGGGGAGTAGGCGTCAGCAAGGTAAGGTAATTTACCCTTTTTACCGTGTAAAAGGGTAAAGGTGTCAACATGCCAAGGGGTAAGGTCAAGGGTAGGGTAAAGGTAGCTCGGAAGAATTACCCGGTAGGGTAAAGGTAGCGCGAAGTATTAAACGGTAAATACGGTACCTTGTTTACCGATAAAAGCTCCGTGGCGCAGTCCATGGCCTCCATTTAATAAGTAATATAAAAATACTTTTTTTAAACACGCTTTCATTAAATCTACGAGTAATAACAGAACTCCACGACTCCAGGAAGTGGCCCCGAAGCTTGCCATAACGTAAGGGACCGTGGTGATTTACAGCCAACGTCAGTTGAGCGTGGACTATTAGACCTAAGCCGAAACATAACATAAAAAATAATGTAATTTTTTTTTATGATAGAATATAGTATTGTCATCAGTATGCCATAAGTATACCAAGTGTGCAGTCGATACCACATTAGGAAGTGGGTTAAAATTGAGTTACAAGATTTGAGGATACGACAGCGATGACAACGACGACAACGACAACAATTACAAGAACAAGCGTGTAAAATTGGAATCATCGAGAGTACTTTATATGAATAAAGCGCGATATCTAGCATTTACCGTTATAAACCTTTTTCATGTGTAGTACCCTAGTAATTACCCTGTAATCGGGTAATTTGTATGGGGTAAGGGTAAAAGGTAGGCTCGTTACTTTTTACCTTACCTGCTAAAGGGTAAAATGTAAGGGTAGAGTGATTGTATTGTGGTAAGGTAAAAGGTAGGGTAAAGGTAGGCTCGTTTTTACTTTATAACTGTTACCTTACCTTGCCGAGGCCTCGGGGAGGTGCATGGGTGGGCAGAATTCCGGATATGCACGACAGACAGACAAATAACCCCTGGTGGGCAGTGTGGAACCTGTTGTTCCTGCCTGTATAACACTCTAGGTAACTAAGACTCACACACACATACACTCACTCTCACACTCTCAGACTCACACACACTCACCCTTACACTCTCAGATTCACTCTCAGACTCACACACATACACTTACTCTCACACTCAGACTAACAGACACACACTCACTCTCACACTCTCAGACTCAAACACACACTTACTTTCACACTCTCAGACTCACACACACATACACTCACTTTCACACTCTCAGACTCACACACACTCTCAGACTCACACACACACTCTCACACTCTCAGACTCACACACACATACACTCACGCTCAGACGCACACAGACACTGACATCTCACACTCTCAGACTCACACACACTCTCAGACTCACACACACACTCACCCTTACACTCTCAGACTCACTCTCACTCTCTCAGACTCACACACACATACACTCACTCTCACACTCAGACTAACAGACACAAACTCACTCTCACACTCTCAGACTCAAACACACACTTACTTTCACAGTCTCAGACTCACACAAACACACACTCTCAGACTCACACACACACACACTCTCACACTCTCAGACTCACACACTCAGCGCGGCGTTCGGGGGGGGGGGCAGTTGGATGAGTGGGCATGTTTACCCTTCCCCCCCACCCTCCCTGACATCGTCAAGCAATCGCGGCGTTGCTCGGTGTTCTGTAAGGAGGGGATTGCATGAGTGGGCGTGTTTACACCCCACCTCTACCAGTGGCCGCCCCGTTCGGCGTTTTGGGGGGGTGGGAAGTTGGATGATTGGGCGTGTTTACCTTCCCCCCACCCTCCCCGACATCCTCAACCAATCGTGGCCTTGCTCGGCGGTCGGTGGGGGGGGGCATGGGTGGGCTGCATTCTGATGCACGACAGACAAATAATCCCTGGTGGGCAGTGTGGAACCTGTTGTTCCAACCTGTATCAACGTTTAACCTACTCACACCGGCTTGTGCCTGCCCTCACAGTCGGGCATATTTGCGGAATACACCACGCCGCCGTTGACCCTGGCCATTGACCGTTACCACCAGCTCCCTCCGCAGGAATGTGTTTTGCTCGAATTTTTGGCGCCCCACTTAACTTGGGGCCCTAGGCGGCCGCCTCATTCGCCTTCATGGACGGGTGGACGCCCCTGTTCAGTTACAATAACTTACTGGATTCTGAATTGATGTGAATTTTAAAAAAGTGAATATTGATTATTGATCGCAAGGGGAAAGGTCGGTGTTCACTCATTTTAACAAATGTTCACCGTAAGTGCAAGCAAAAGTCATCAAAGTGAAACTGCACTGAGTTCAAATTCAAAGCAGATTCTGCTCCTTTATTTCAATTTCTATTCGAAGTAAAAAAAAACTATTATCACGCACAAATTAACTGAATAGTTTATTTATTATTCAGTAATAGAGGGTGTCAAAACGCAAAGATAAAATACAAACACAGGGGATATTTAGGGAGAACATTGATTTTTCGTCTCACAACAAACGAATAATTAGTCACAATTTTAATCCAAGCCTTCGAAGAAAAAAAAATCTTGAGAATTGCATGGAACTCCACCGAGCCGAGTCAGTGTTACACGCAGCATGCAGAGTGTCAGGCGTTAGGCACATGTCACCGAAACTTTGAGAATAAAGTTAACTTTTAAAATAAATAATGAAAACGTTGTAATGTAAGTGCCAAGATAAATTAAATAACCCCGTGTCTTAACTTTTGGGCCAACCTGTATAATAATGTGTAATTAATGTATACTGTATGGTAAATTCACGTAGAAGGGAAGTAATAAAATAATAAAACATAATAAAATACTTCTCACGACGTTTCAGCCACAACGCAAGCAGCCGTCCTCAGGTGAAGAACAGGTCTGTCGAGAAGACAGAGTCTGAATGACAACCCCAGGCTTGGAGCGTCTTTTTAAGCTGGGTTGGAGGGGGGGAAGAGCGCCTTGACAAAATAATTTGCATATCAAGAGGAATTTAGCATATTTATGGGAAATGCGTAGGAGGTGGGCTGGGGGGTTTCAAAGTCATATTATGCCCGTGCATTATGCAGGATTAGCAGCATCAAAAGGAGCGGGTAGGGGGTAGCATTAACAAAGGGAGGGAATGTCAAGGCGCTCTTCTTCCACCTCCAACCCAGCTTATATATATGCTAAATTCCTCTTGATATGCAAACTATTTTGTCAAGGCGCTCTTCCCCCCCTCCAACCCAGCTTAAAAAGACGCTCCAAGCCTGGGGTTGTCATTCAGACTCTGTCTTCTCGACAGACCTGTTCTTCACCTGAGGACGGCTGCTTGCGTTGTGGCCGAAACGTCGTGAGAATTATTTTGTTTTATTTTTATTATTTTATTACTTCCCTTCTACGTGACTTTACCATACAGTATACATTAATTACACATTATTATTATCTGTAATTAATGTAAAGAACCAAAAACATGAATCCCTGCAGTCACGAAAGCTTTAAATCGAAATGTATACTGTATGATTAAATATATAACAGATGACGTTTCAGGCACTGGCCCTGCTTCAGAGCACGTACACAGTTCCTTCATGACGTCGCTAATAAGAGGCTGGCCCAAAAATCAGGACACATCGGGTTATAATTGTGTTAACAAATAACAGATTGTTATTTAGTTCAAGATTAATGCACGAATTATCTTTTAAAATTAAGTTAATATCTTAAAAAGTTTACAGCTGCCTTCTTTTGCATACGTAACGACGAACTGAACTCGTTCGTCTTTAGTCAATGGCCTCTTCTTCATAGACTATTTGGCGAGTTAAAGTGAGTTTGGGGTTCCTTTAAAAATAGATTATGTTTATATATTTGAGACATTTGATGCAGGTTGTCCATCGGGTCGTGGACTAAAATTGTATTTCTTTTGGTGATAAAATAGTCCCACGTGTGTTGGGATCCAAGTCAAGATGGGAGGAGCAATTGTCGATGTTTTGACTACGTTGTGTGGCAGGACCCAACCATGACTGTGGCGTGTGGAGCAGAGGGCACCTCGTCCGGCAACGACCTCACGGTCTTGGCCCCCACCTCGTCCAACGAGGTGCTGGCGGCGGCTGACGAGAGGCTCTGCTCCCAACCCAGCTGCCTTCCCCATGGCCTGCCGGAACCCTCCCCGGTGCCAGCCACAGCACGAGAAAACATCAGCGTGTCTGTGCTGCCTGCACCCCAAGGTGAGCGTGCGACCACGCGACCTCGTGGCCTCTCGTTAGGGTGGCGGCCACCAATGCATGGGCCGCTTTGGAGCCACTGCTGTTGCCGTTCACGAGTAACACGAGGAGCTCAAAACACCTATCAGTCAACGTGACAGGCGCATCACATTTTTCGCTACCTTGAGATTTAAACTTAATGTGGAGCAACATCTTTCTGGTTAAGAGTAGCAGCACGGGTGCTGCTGGTTGGGGCTACTGAACAGTGCCATGTTAAACTTTCGTGGGAAATGTAGAGCCGTGTGTTTGTCCGAAGTACGAAATGTGATCGCTGTGCTTCTCCTTCTTGCAGATGATGACCCCCGCGAGGGATCCCGCGGGGCTGTGCCCGGGACCCCCTCCCCGGATGAAGCCCGAGGCGCGGCGCGGGTCGCCGTGCCGGAGCTGACGGGAGCCGCGCAGGCGGCGGCGGGGCCGCGTCTGGGGGCGGAGCCTCAGGTGAGGGGGCGGGGCCCCGGGTGGCGGGCGGGGCGGGGCCCGCTGGCGCCACTCAGCCAATCACAACGCTGGGAGTGCACGGGGGGGGGGGGGGTCTTACAAAATAATGATAGGCGACATTTCAGGCAATTGCCCTTCTGCAGAGCACATTAATAGCTGTTGTCCCTTTCATAACGTCGCCTATAGAGGCTGGCCGACAAGTCAGGACACATGGAGTTATTATGTTTATTTGAACAAATAACAGGAGTATTTTGTTATAGATAGTAATAATGATAATAGATATACTTTTAACTTCAAGAATACAAAATTCAAACGTTGTAATGTCAGTGGCACGATAAAGGAAATATCCCTCTGTCCTAACATTGGGCCACCATGTATAATGTGAAAAATAGATTCTGTATGTATATATTTCTGAGACATTTGATGCGGATTGCCCATCGGTTCATGGACTAAAATTGGATTTATTTTGGTGATAAAACAGTTCCACGTGTGTTGGGATCCCAGTCCAGATGGGAGGAGTAATTGTGGATGTGTTTGACTGTGTTGCTGTGGCAGGACCCAACCACGACTGTGGCGTGCGGAGCAGAGGGCACCTCGTCCGGTAACGACCTCACGGTCTTGGCCCCCACCTCGTCCAACGAGGTGCTGGTGGCGGCCGACGAGAGGCTCTGCCCCCAACCCAGCTGCCTTCCCCATGGCCAGCTGGACCCCTTCCCGGTGCCAACCACAGAGAACATCAGCGTGCCTGTGCTGCCTGCACCCCAAGGTGAGCGTGCAAATCTTGGTAGGGTGGTAGCCACCAAAGCAAGGCCACTTTGCCACCACAACTTTTGCCATTCAAGAGTAACACGAGGAGCTCAAAACACCTATCAGTCAACGTGACAGGCGCATCACATTTTTCGCGAACTTTAGCCTGACACTTAAATGTGGAGAAAAATATTTCTGGTTAAGAGTAGCAGCACGGGTGCTGGCTGGGGCCACTGGATATCCACGCCAGCCCCATCGGCAGTGCAGCGCTCTGCGATGACGCCGGCTTTCGCCACCACCGTGCCCTTTGTGCAGAGGACGACGACGGCATTCCAGCGGCACGGCTCTCGCTGTTTGCGCCGGAGCGGCTGAACCTCCGGTGGGAGAGCGACGTGGGCACGGGTGCCGGCCTGCGCAACCTGGGGAACACCTGCTTCCTCAACGCCACGCTGCAGTGCCTCGCCTACACGCCGCCGCTCGCCAACTACCTGCTGCTGCAAGAGCACTGCAGCACCTGTAAGTACCCTCCCCCCTGGCACTCTCGTTTACCCATCGGCTACGTGATTATCACGGTTATTTTGGCTGATGTGAATTTCACACTTGATAAGCTACTTCGTTGAACTATCATTCGTGGTCAGATCGCTTTTGAAGAAGCTAATAGCTCAGTCGGCTTTACCTGGTAGAATAAAAACATAGTTTAATTTGTGTATGTTTTTAAGTGGTTTGTTTGCCTTGCCTATATTTTGCACTCCTATCGTGTTTTTGTATTGTTTGTTGTTGTAACCTTCTCACCCCGTACCATTATTGGACATCTGCAAAAAAAGAGCTCCATAGCTCATCGGATTCCTCCAGTATAAATCAGTATTGTGTTTTTGATAAACACGTGCACACGTGGCGAACATGTGTTTAATAGGCTGCACAGATTCAACTTGGGCTTATAAAGCATCTTGTGATGCAACTGGTACTTAGACGCAACATTAATTGCGATTGTTGCTGGTGCCAAGTTTCCTCGCGTTGTTGTTACTCCACAACTGGGCTGAGTGGGAGTGGGGTGCGCTGACGGATTGTGCCACCTGTGCCCTCGTTCGCAGGCCAACGGAGCGACTTTTGCCTGATGTGCGTCATGGAGTGTCACGTCGTCAGCACGTTCAACAACTCGCAGACAGTTCTGACACCCAGCGTCATCACTAACAACATCACGCGTGAGTCCCAATACTAAGTTATCGCCGCGATCCTTCGCCGTCTGTGTTCCAAATCCTTTGCACCGCTCCTTTTGAAATGACTGTTGGGGAGCTCTTGAAGGATGTCATCAGATCCTGTACCTGTCACTTTGTCCCCATGTCCATTTCTCTGCAGGCATCGCCAAACACCTGCGCATTGGGAGACAGGAGGATGCCCACGAGTTTCTGCGATACGTGGTAGATGGCATGCAAGCCTCATGCCTCTATGGCCACAGCGAGTGAGTACCGCGCGCCAGTCAACATGCGGCAGTTGTTCTGCAGTTCGGTACCTCACGGCTTCCTCTCGGTTTTCTGCACGATTGTACTTCAACGTCTGTGAAAAGCTACTCACACTTTTGTGTGAACACCTGGGAGATGCAGAGGACCGGCCCTTCTGACACCACGGTTCTTTGACCTTGGCCCTGACGTGGGCCATCTTTTGTTGGCGCATTTCACGTTGCCTATAAATACCGGGGGATACATTTCTCGAGGTCGGTGGCCCCTTCACATCATTCCTCGTGTTGACGGGCAGCACATGGCACGCTGGGCACAATGAAACTGCCGGGCAACAGCACCGCGTGATGGCTGCCAGCCTGCCCCCAGCTCTGTGGCTGTGCCGTGAAGGTGGCTGCCCTGTGCAGACGCTACCACGTTTGGTTGCTACAGAGCACGCGTTGCAGTGAAGGGAGAGAGTGAATCGATAGCTCGGGCAATGGTGTAACTCACACATGCGTGTGCATCCGGTAAAGGTGCTACTGCTGCTTTAACCACCGTGTGGTGTCGTTGTCTGTGATTGGCAGGCTGGACAGATACACGGAGGCTACCACCCTCATTTACCAGATCTTCGGGGGTTACCTTCGTTCACGTGGTAAGTTTTGCGCACTCCTCTAGAAACTTGTTAACCGCGAACAGTAAGTGCACCATCACAGTGTAGACCTGCTCGCGTTGCAGCATTTACACTCACACACGTGCCACACGGAATAACCTTTTACCAGTTGGTGAAAAGTAGCGATTACCTATGTCAGTGGGGAGCGTGCATTTAGTTTGACTAAGACACATGTGACGTCCCTCCCTAATGTGTGTTTGCTTTGCAGTGGAGTGCATGCAGTGCTGCAATGACTCCAACACCTACGACACATGCCTGGACATCGCACTCTATATTAATGTAAGCAATGAGAAAACCATTTCTTAACAGTTATACATTTACATACGGTGCGAAGGAGGTTCAACATGCACACATCAACAACAACCGCCATTCGCCACTAAATGGCGATGATGTCACCATGGCACTTGTGCTAGGCTGAGTGCACTTTAAGGCCATGTGAAGTGTCGAACGCCTGCTGGCAGGTCACGGGACAGACCCAGGTGCCATGGATTGACTGAATGAGATGACTGGCTGATGTACTATCTGTGCCCCCTTCTGTGCCAACATACATCACGCAGACACATCGATCAGCCACTTAACATCCAAACACACTGCCAGTAGCGTGCATCATCCCGTTTATTGCGGTCGTACGATTTAATACAAGATGCGGATTTTCGGAGTTGCCGTCACAATACAATGTTTATGGAATGCTTCTTAAGGGTCTTCATTTGCCTTTCACTCTGTTGGGCAACAGAACTCATCGCATCTGGTGGAGGCGTTTGGGGAGTTTTTCAACGAGGAGATTCTGGATGAATACACCTGTGCAAGGTGAGCGGGCCGTCGTGTTTCGACACCCTGCAAACATTTGTCGCTTCAAAAGTCTGCAGATTAAATATATATATCTCACGATAATATAAACAGAAGAATATTAATTATGATAAATAGTTTAGAACATAATATTAGTTTTACGAAAAAGTATTTTATAAATAATAATAAAAATTACTAAAATAATAGTAAAAAAAAAATTAGAAGAAATGTCGTTTAAAAGTTGCCCTCATCGGTTGGGGAACGCGTGCGATGGCTGGCGTTGTTGTTGTCGTGCAGGTGCTGTCACAAAGGGAAAGCGACGAAGACGATGGCTCTCCACCGCCTGCCCAACGTCCTCACCGTCTCCATCAAGCGGTACAACCTCTACGGCGTCAAGATCAACCGGGTAACGATTCTGCCCCTCCACATCATTCGAATTAAATTACTTAATGACAGCCCTTTGTCAGTTTAACGCTGGAGAAAATGCCTCTCCATGTTGGAATAGGTCCGACAGATAGACTCGCCCCCCGTCATGTGACTGTAGAATTTCCACCACTTGCTCAGGGCTATGAACAGGAGATGAGCACCGTCTTCAACGCTCAAATTAGCGAGACATCACGACATCACTTTGACGTGTAACTTAGATGGTGCTCATCTCTGCTGCCCACCCCACCACCCCTGCCGTTTCCTCTCCTAACATTTGTCTCTGTGCACTGCCTCCCCCTCCTGTGCGCTGCCTGTAGAACATCACCTACCCGGAGCACCTGGACATGCAACCCTTCACCTCAACGTCTCAGGGCGAGCCTGCGATCTACTCCCTGTACTCGGTGCTGGTGCACAAGGGAGCCGACTCCAACAGCGGCCATTATTATTGCTACAATAAGGTAATTCCATTCGTTACCATCAAACAATAACAACGCACATCTGCAATGCGCCCATAATGTTACACATTTCTAATAGGGAGGAATAAATAAAACAGTCTTGCAACTAAATTTTTCGTGACTGCAGGAAATCATATTGTTTGGTTTTGTAAACATTGTAACCAAGTGTAGCTTTGTTTTAACTGTGCACAGATCAGCGATGGAAAATGGTGCCGTATGAACGACTCCATCATGCGGCTCGTCGACACCAAGGCTGCGATGAGTGAGCAGGCCTACATGCTCTTCTATATTCGGCAAGTCGCCCTTCTCTCCCATCCACTTTGACCTCCACTTACACCCATCCCCCAGACCAGCTCACTGCACAGATATTGTCTTGCGCGAGCAGCAGCAGTCTCCTTTCTAGGCAGTTGAGTTGTTCCGACTAATTTGGAGCTTAGCGGCTCGATGAGTGTCCGGCCAGACAGCTCAGCGGTGGAGCGAGCGGTGGTGTTAACCGCAGTTTGCGATGTGTGGTGCGGGCATTCAGGTCCCCAGAATTGAATGCGCCACCAGCGGAGAGCTACCGCCCGCTGGAGCACGTCAAGGCGACGTCTAAGTTGTGCATCAAACGTTCCCACTCGGCGATGGAGACCCAGGACCTCGTTACTGAACAGCAGCTCTCTTCACCGGCACGCAAGGTAAAGGATGGTTTTGAAATGTTACCCCACGTGCGTGGAACTGGGAGAATGTACACCCTGACAGTGCATAATTTTACATTACAGGAATGGTGAAGTACAGCAATCTTCTTGTTAATACTTTAGACCAGTTTTGTTTCATTCACTCAATGTCGAGCGGTTGGGACTTGAGCGCCCTCATCTTGTTTATCTCCAGAAACTCAAGATGGCGAACCACCCCAACGGGAACAACTGCAAGGGCGACAGCAAAAACAGCGGCAGCAGCAGCTGCTACCGGCAACGCCAGGCACGCAACAGCCGTGGCCGCCGCCGCTAGTCCCAGAGCATCCGCCACCACCACCACCCCGATCTCCAAGCAGCCAGTGCCAGTCCAACAGCAACCACCGCCACCGCCAGTTCCGCAGCAGCCATCGCCAGTCCCACAGCAGCCGCCGCCACCACTCTCATCTGACAGCAGCCGAAGCCAGTCCAACAGAAACCACTGCCATCGCCAGATCCACAGCAGCCACCGCTTGTCTTGGAGAAGCTGCCATCAGCACCACAGCAGCTACTGGTAAAGTCACGGAGATAGAAACATAATAAAAATAAATAATGATAAAACAGTCCTGCAACTGTTCTTGCGTTTTGATGTATTTATGCAATTTCTACTTACAGTATTTACTTTATTTATTTGTATTTAGTGACTTGCTTAGCTTTCCTACACTTTTCACTCCTATAGGTTTATGTATTGTTTGTTGTAACTTTCTGACCCGCCCCTACTAGACATTTGTGAAAAAGAGCATCGTAGCTCATCAGATTCTTCCAGTCTAAATAAAAATTTTGATTTTGATTAAATTGGTCCAAGGTTATCGATGCAGTGATATGTTCAGGCAGACCGTACCGTAACTTCAACACCATCATAGCAACCGTAGCACGCTCTGCAGCTCTGACGTTGGTGTGATGCTCTTGAGGAACTTGTTGCCGAGAGGGTATCGTATGTTGTTATTACATGAACGGAGAATGTTGGGTGCGGTTTTGTAAACATTGTAACCAAGTGTAGCTGTGTTTTAACTGTGCACAGATCAGCGATGGAAAATGGTGCTGTATGAACGACTCCATCGTACAGCTCGTCGACACCAAGGATATTATGAACGAGCAGGCCTACATGCTCTTCTATATTCGGTAAGTCGCCTTCTCTCCCCTCCACTTTGACCTCCACTTACAATCGTCCCCCAGACCAGCTCACTGCACAGATATTGTCTTACGCGAACATCAGCAGCACTGTCTCCTTTCTAGGCAGTTGAGTTGTTCCGACTAATTTGGAGCTTTGCGGCTTGATGGGTGTCCGGCCAGACAGCTCAGCGGTGGAGCGAGTGGTGGTGTTAACCGCAGTTTGCGATGTGTGGTG
Source organism: Lethenteron reissneri (assembly GCF_015708825.2). NCBI lineage: Eukaryota > Metazoa > Chordata > Hyperoartia > Petromyzontiformes > Petromyzontidae > Lethenteron > Lethenteron reissneri. The sequence goes on along the minus strand of NC_083788.1, from coordinate 2,569,841 downwards.
CGGGCATTCAGGTCCCCAGAATTGAATGTGCAACCAACGGACAGCTACCGCCCGCTGGAGCACGTCAAGGCGACGTCTAAGTTGTGCATCAAACGTTCCCACTCGGCGATGGAGACCCAGGACCTCGTCACTGAACAGCAGCTCTCTTCACCGGCACGCAAGGTAAAGGATGGTTTTGAAACGTTACCCCACGTGCGTGGAACTGCCCGGGGAGAATGTACACCCTGACAGTGCATCATTTTACATTACAGGAATGGTGAAGTACAGCAATCTTCTTGTTAATACTTTAGACCAGTTTTGTTTCATTCACTCAATGTCGAGCGGTTTGGACTTGAGCGCCCTCATCTTGTTTATCTGCAGAAACTCAAGATGGCGAACCACCCCAACGGGAACAACTGCTGGAGCAACTGCAAGGGCGACGGCAGAAACAGCGGCAGCAGCAGCTGCTACCGGCAACGCCAGGCAAGCAACAGCCGCGGCCGCCGCCCCTAGTCCCAGAACATCCGCCACCACCACCCCGATCTCCTAGCAGCCACTGCCAGTCCAACAGCAACCACCGTCACCGCCAGTTCCGCAGCAACCATCGCCAGTCCCGCAGCAGCCAATACCACCCTCATCTCACAGCATCCGTCGCCAGTCTTGGAGAATCTGCCATCAGCACCACAACAGCTACTGCCACCGCCAGTCCTGCAACAGCCACCACCACTACAGCTTGTTTTGAAGAAGCCGTCTCCTCGCAGTCGCTGCCATTCTAACAACAGCCGCCACCACCCCCCAATCTCATAGCAGTTGCCGCTGGTCCAGCAGAAACCACTATCGTCGCCAAATCTACAACAGCCACCGCCTGTCTGGGAGAAGCCGCAGTTAGTACTACAGCAGCTGCCGTCACCGCCTGTCCCCCAGAAGCCACTTCCAACGCCAGTCCAACAGCAGCCACCGCCACTCTGGTCTCACAGCAGCCACCACCGGTGTAACAACTGGCACTCGCCCCACCGATAGTGGTTGGTGCCTGAATTCCACACGATCAAGTGGCTCACCCTTTGCTTCCTCTCAAATTCAAACTAATTTTGAGAGACATTTTAGGAAGGCACCAGGAAGCGGCTCACCATGGCGTCGCCGGTGCCCCAAAATGTACTCATCGCCAGCTCCACCATCAGCACCTGAAATCACTTGAACATCATTGGAATCACCTTGGACTCTACATTCTCACTCGACGACCACATTCTCTACAATAAAGAGTTCCAATTATTACCTCAGGGCCTTATGGCACACCTGTCCAATGCTGACATGGAAAACATTTAAAGCAACTCTAAACTCACAATCCACAACGACTTGAAAAACTCAGCATGAAAGCGCTTAAAATCACGCATGCATTCTGGGAAACAAGAGCCAAGATCCATGCAGCCGACACCAACCCATTACGGCTTGGAGATTCTGTTCATTACGAGATCAATCGTCAAGAGAGTTGGCCCCAGGAACGTTATTGTCATGGTGACCGTAAAATGAACCGTCCCATAACAAATGAAGACAAAAGTTGTGTTCCGCGCAACGTGAGGCTGGAGTGCGGTCTCAGTGAGGTCGTGCAAGGTATTCCCTACGGTTCTTGTCTCTGTTTATTTGAAATGCGGGGCATTATTTTGCGTTGTGTCGGGGATTTAAAAAGTCACCGCTGTTGCAAAGTATTTATTTATTGAACTATGAATACGTCGGCATTTTTTATACTACATATCTGTTAAATCTTTACTTAAAGCTTTCGTGACTGCAGGAATTCATATTCTTTGGGTCTTTCGGTAAAGCCACGTAGATAGAAAAAATAATCAAAATAATAACAATATCTCTAAACCTTTATATACAGCCTGCCTCGGCAGATTTCCCCCTCTTTTTTCACCTCAAGACGATTGCTTGTGTTGCGATCGAAGCGTTGTGATATTGTTATTATTTTGATAATTGTTTCTATCTACGTGGCTTTACCGAAAGACTCAAAGAAGACATATCTGTTACTTTGTTTTTACGTACGGGGCGTGCACATTTCAATGGACACGCTAAACCGTAGCGCCAAAACGTTAACACGTGAAATGTACGGATAAATTATTAACTTTATCAAGCACTTTATTTCCATGGACCATGATGCCTCCAGAAACAGCGGTTTCTGAACTCGTGAATGTAGATCGGTGACAATTCGGTCTCCTCAGGGCTTTTATCGTTTGTACAAAAGCAGCTCAAAGTGTGGGAAGGGAAGCGAGATTAATGTTTTCCAGAGATTTTGTCTACCTCGTTTTGTATTTGCACTTGACATCAATATATACTTGTCGTGATAAACACTGGTCTCGCTTCCATTTCTTACTTTGCCATCGCAGTGTGTGTGTATGTATATGTCTGTGTGTGGGTGTATGTGTGAGTATGGGTGTGGATGTGTGTGCATGTGTTTGTTTATGTGTGCATGTATGTGTTTATGTGTTTATGTGTGTATGTATGTGTGTATGTATGTGCATGTGCTCGCTAACAGTACTTGCCCCAACAGCCTGATTGTCCATACGGGGGTTCTTTGTCTTTGTATGTCTGTGTGTTGATGGGTGTGTACGTGTTTGTGTGCGTGGATGCGCGTGTGTGTATGTTTAACTTCTTTAGCACCACACACAGCCAACCGTGCTAATCTGAGGTGTGGGGGAACGACAACAAACTAAACACAAAAAGCAGAAGTGGCGTGCAACTAGCACAGGAGTACACTTGTGTACACGTGCACTTGCTGTACTTGTCAGAAACGTGTGTGGGTAAGAGGTCAACACCGCCTTGCTGACCTAATTAAATGTTGAATATAAAAAGTGGATAGAAGGTAAAGGTACAGCCCCTGCGGTTGTTCACGCCACTGCCGGCAAATGGGGCCTCCACGAGAGGGAGCTGCAGAGAGCCCCTGTGAGGGTAATTGGCCTACTCCTCCACACTGGCCAGGAGGTCTTGGAAGAGGAAGTCGTCAAATATGAAGTTAGATAAGCCTGCCGCTTACAACATTTGACCGTAACGCGTTTGGTGGCGACGCGCTTCTTGCCGGGCCCAAATCCAGGGCGGCGTGTGAAGAAAAACGGGGCCCAGAGAATGTTGACTCCAGCACTGGGGGGGTGCCGGTACACTGGGGCACTGCTGTGGGTGTGGTTTCTCAATCGCCCAGCCACGTGGAGGAGTAGCCACTGATACGAAACGCAACGCCATCGTCTCATCTAATCAGCCCGTTCATTAAATGAATAAAAAACGAAAAGGAACCCGCCACGGATATTCACCAAGCGCCAATGAGAGCGTCGTGGCGATGCAGCTGCTGTCAGAAACCCGCCACACGATGCAGTGCGGGCACGAGTTGACAATTTAAACCCCACACACCCGCTACTTTGCTTGTCAACACCCTCAGCATTAAATTAACATTGCAGAGTTTTATAGTTCAAAACATTCAATGATTGTCCTACACTAAGTGGTCATTCAATTATCGTCTTACGACTCATACGATTTAACAACGCAAACATGTAAAAGATCGTTACTCAATCGCTACAGCTATTGAGAGAGCTACTGTGGAATTCTGCTAAATCCAAGAAAAGTAACTTAAAGGCAAATTCTGCATTTCTATAGTAATGGTTTGAAAAGGGTTTCGCACGGTTAATGATGCAACTACTGGCACAGGACAACCGCAGCTCAAGTGTGAACGCCTTCACTATGAGAGGGGTCACCCTGCAGGGTTGAGTAGAGATCTCTATCCCACCCTGTATAGAGCAGTCAACGCGTGTTTAATACTGAGCACTACTCAGTGCACACGGCGGCAAGAGCGCACTTTATGAATGGAATCGGTCACCATTGACGAATGTTGAGGTCGTTGAGTAAACAGCCAAAGAGGGTGACGAGAAGTGGCACAGGTGGGTAGCGCGCCACGCTACGAACCGGCTCCACCCGAGTTCAATTCCTGTCCAGGGCTAACACCGACTCCACTGGGGAGCGATGTCAGGGCTGGTTGCCTGCGACCTTCACCAACCAGCATCGACCACCCGTGGTGGGATATGGTCAAAGAACCACAATGGTGGGGAGGCCTTCATCCAGCAGTGGATTGACCGTGGGCTGTAAAAACAAAGTGTTGCTTTGTAGCAAACAGCCCCAGGGTCACACAGTTACACTCGATATTCAGCTCGGGTTGGACCGAACATTCGGGTCAGACGGCCAGTTGAGAGGGTCGCACGCATCTTCAATGGAGCCTCCATCAAGGCATTGTTGTATTTCCCGATGGGCCAGAGCAGCAACTGATGCCACCCAAAGGTGACGAAACCTTTTAACGTAGCGGCCGTCACGTAATTCACTTTCATCGACCATATTGAGGAGAGCACTGCAGTCAGGATCACGGCAGATGTTGTGTACGTGGAATGGTGGTGCTGTTATTTTTACTATTATTTTATTTCAACCACGTAAGTCCCACTGAGCTCCATAGCGCTTTTATAAGAAGCGACCTGGCGACAGATGATAGCTCAACAAAGTGGCTTCTCGTGTGGACACTTAGAGCAGCCAAATATTCTCAACACGTCGACTCTAAATGTGGATGGGAACACCGCAGCACCGGGAGAGAAATCCACGCGACCACGTGGAGAGAGACACCGCAGACTCCAAATCAGGGGTCCTCAAACTACGGCCCGCGGGCCACATGCGGCCCACCGAGGGCATTTATCCGGCCCATGGTCACTAATTGGGCTGCGCTGGCGAGCACTGATTTGGCTGCGCTGGTGAGCACTAATTGGGGTGCGCTGGTGAGCACTCATTGGGGTGCGCTGGTGAGCACTCATTGGGGTGCGCTGGTGAGCACTAATTGGGCTGCGCTGGTGAGCACTAATTGGGCTGCGCTGGTGAGCACTAATTGGGGGTGCGCTGGTGAGCACTCATTGGGGTGCGCTGGTGAGCACTCATTGGGGTGCGCTGGTGAGCACTCATTGGGGTGCGCTGGTGAGCACTAATTGGGCTGCGCTGGTGAGCTATCATTGGGGTGCGCTGGTGAGCACTCATTGAGCTGCGCTGGTGAGCACTAATTGGGCTGCGCTGGTGAGCACTCATTGAGCTGCGCTGGTGAGCACTAATTGGGCTGCGCTGGTGAGCACTCATTGGGCTGCGCTGGTGAGCACTAATTGGGCTGCGCTGGTGAGCACTAATTGGGCTGCGCTGGTGAGCACTCATTGGGCTGCGCTGGTGAGCACTCATTGGGCTGCGCTGGTGAGCACTCATTGGGCTGCGCTGGTGAGCACTCATTGGGCTGCGCTGGTGAGCACTCATTGGGCTGCGCTGGTGAGCACTCATTGGGCTGCGCTGGTGAGCACTCATTGGCTGCGGTGCGCTGGTGAGCACTGCATTGTGAGCCTGATTGGCCGGTGGCGAGCACTGATTGGGCTGCGGTGGCGAGCACTGATTGGGCTGCGCTGGTGAGCACTGATTGGGCTGCGGTGGCGAGCACTGATTGGGCTGCGCTGGTGAGCACTCATTGGGCTGCGGTGGCGAGCACTGATTGGGCTGCGCTGGTGAGCACTCATTGGGCTGCGGTGGCGAGCACTGATTGGGCTGCGCTGGTGAGCACTCATTGGGCTGCGGTGGCGAGCACTGATTGGGCTGCGCTGGTGAGCACTCATTGGGCTGCGGTGGCGAGCACTGATTGGGCTGCGCTGGTGAGCACTCATTGGGCTGCGGTGGCGAGCACTGATTGAGCTGCGGCGGTGAATTGTTCAATGGGCCAATTGACTGGACTTGCCCCACAGGCCTAAGGCTGCCAGCCCTCCCCTGGCTACGCTTGACTGGCTCTCCCTCACTCAGCTCCCTCACTTGCCCCTCGGCTCCACTCCCAGTGATATTCCTGTGTGCTGAGTAAATGATAGAGGGGTAATAACAGAGTGATCTCTGATCTCTGGAGGGGCTGCCTGCTGTTTTCCCGTGCTGGTCAGTGACAGACAGCCGAGGAGTAGGAAACCCAATTTAAATGACAGTAAGTGCATTTATATTCTGATTGCTATTCAATTATATGAGGTTATATGTTGTATGTTGTGTAAGCCCCGGTTCATACTGTTGCGATCTCTGAGCAGTGCGAGTTCAGCCATATGCTTGTATGGCTGAACTTGCATTAGATTCGGAAGAAAAAAGGCACATGTGCCTTCTTTTTTCCTGCAGTGGAATCGGATCGCATGGGTCTTCTCCCCCATGCGATCAGATTCCTATGCGAGTTCGCAGATCGCACTGCGATCTGTGAACAAAACTGCAGGTGTAATTAACTTTTTAATGGCACCCGCACCAGTGTGAGCCTGGGGTAAAAGCGGAGTTCCCCCAATCAGACTGCATTGATGGGCAGTGCAGTCTGTATGTCTCTGTGTGGGCAAAGTTATTGCTGGTATATTGTTTTTGTAGCGCTGTATATGTATTGGAATTTTACTAATAGCAATTTTGACTCCCTAGGAAACAATGATGTCAAGAAAGAGAAAAATTGACTCGGAGTGTAGGATATTCAAAAAACAGTGGACTTATGATTACTTTTTCATGCAGTACAAGGAAAGAGCTGTGTGTCTGATATGCCAGAATATAGTGTCTGTGTTCAAAGAATACAATTTACGTCGACACTATGAAACTCAACATAAAGATAAATATGATTGTTTGGTCGGAGAAGTGAGAAAAGATAAAATATTTAAACTGAAAAATACATTAACAACTCAGCAAAATACTTTTGTGAAGCAGAAGCAGCTAAATATTTCATCACTGCGAGCAAGTTTTCAAGTTGCCAAGCTAATAGCGTACACTGGCAGACCATTCGTGGAGGGAGAATTTGTTAAAGAATGCCTTCTTTCTGTTGCCAAAGAGATGTGTCCAGAGAAGGCCGATTTATTTAGTACAGTGAGTCTTTCAGGACCTACAATTACACGGAGGATTGAAGAAATGGGAGACAATTCGCATCAGCATTTGCAAAACTCCACAAAAAACACTTTCCTATTTTTCCTTGGCACTCGACGAAAGCAATGATGTTCGTGATTCTGCACAACTTCTCATTTTTATTCGTGGGACGAATGACTATTTCGAAGTCACAGAAGAGCTTGCTGCACTGCAAAGCATCAAAGGAACAACTACAGGAGAGGATATTTATGAAAAAGTTTGCCAAACTGTGAATGGTTTGGAGCTGAACTGGGCTAAACTAGCCAGTGTGACAACTGATGGTGCTCCTAGCATGGTGGGGTCTAAGAAAGGAGTAATTGCTCGCATTAACCAAGAGATGGACAAACATAACCATTCTCATCCAATAGCCATACACTGCCTCATCCACCAACAAGCGCTGTGTAGTAAATCACTGAAGTGGGACTCTGTTATGAAAATTGTGGTATCTTGTGTTAACTTCATTAGAACTCATGCACTAAACCACAGACAATTTCAGGAATTTCTGTTTGAGCTAAATGTTGACTATGACGATGTTCTGTACCACACAGAAGTCCGTTGGCTGAGTCGAGGGAGAGTTTTGAAACGTTTCTATGACTTACTTCCACAGATTACAGCTTTTCTGCTTTCAAAAAACAAAGAAGTACCAGAGCTCAAGGATGCAAGAATGGAAATGGCACCTTGCCTTTCTGACAGATGTAACAGAGCTACTCAACAGTTTCAATGTGCAACTTCAAGGAAAGGGGAAGCTCATTTGTGATATGCAATCACATGTCAAAGCATTTGAAGTAAAATTAGGCCTCCTCATAAAACAAGTGAAGGAGGAAAACTTCTGCCATCTCCCCACAACTCAAAATCTGTTAGCGGAAAAACCCATTGGTTGCATTCCCAAACAAAACATGTGTGGATTCACTGGAAAAATTGCAAAAGGAGTTCCAATTTAGATTTAAAGAGCTTCATCTCCATGAACAGGACATACAGCTTTTCCGTAACCCATTTTCTATTGACATTGAAAATGTGGATACAATTTACCAAATGGAACTGGCTGAACTGCAGAATTGTGACTCTCTGAAAGACGCATTCAAGTCAAGCAGCCTTCATAATTTCTATGCATCTCTCCCCTCTGAGACATATCCTCATCTCAGGAACCATGCACTCAAAATGGCAACCATCTTTGGCAGCACTTATGTCTGTGAACAGACTTTTTCCAGAATGAAACATTTGAAATCTCCAACCAGATCTAGACTAGCGGATGCACACTTGCATCACTTGTTACGACTAGCAGTGACAAATATGGAACCGGACATTGACCATCTCATTAGCCAAAAGCAGGCCCATAGTTCCCATTGAAATACTGGCAAGTTTGTTGATTTAACTTTACTTGTTCACCAACGGTCTGAGGGACAGTGAACTGGCCCCCTGTTTAAAAAGTTTGAGGACCCCTGTCATAGACGGTCCCTTTTATTTTAAACCACTTTACTTCAACGGCTTCAATATAATTTAATTATCATCATGATGATGATTAAAATATAAAAGTCTTCATACCCTTTCCGACAATAACACAGGAGGTGTTACGAAGCGCAAACACCAAATAGACACCCCGACTACAGGGCATCGAGTCTGCATTGACCACACGTCGCGCTTGTGGTCAAGCATCCAAAGCGACGTGCTCTGATGATGCACGCCTTGTCCCTGACACGACAGTGGCCTCCAGCAGATACGTCCTCCTTCATGGCCTTGACCCACCCACCAGTTGTCAGGCCAGAGAACAACGACACGAGGAGGCGAACGGCAGCACAGAGGCGATGCAAACACCAATCCGTGAATGTGCGGCTAATGCAGACTCGACGCCTTGCAATCGGTGAGTCCATTTGGTGTTTGGGCGTCTTGACACCTCCTGCGTTATTTCCGGAAAGGGTAAAACGCCTCTCTTCTGCCGACATCGCCATGTCGATACCGGCAACACAACTGGTCCCGTGGATGTGTAGCTCGTGATGTATATAGTGTATGCGGAGAGACAGATATGAAAGAGACTACGCCACTTGATCTGTTTCTATTCGATAACCTCCTACCACTGTGAGGCAGTCGAGGCGTTCACTTGTGTGGGGTGCCACGGTGGCTAGGAGATGTTAACTTCCTCGCCTGGTATACAGGAGGGCGTGGGTTCGGTTCCGATTCTGACGCCTGCTGTTGTATATTTTGAGTATACGGTGTCTCTCTCCCCGTGGTCGCGTGGATTTGTCTCCAGGTCCTCCGCGTTTTCCCTCTACATTTAACAAACACGCGTCTCTTTATTTGTGTCTGCCATAAATGTGTAATGCGAGCGTGAATGGGGTTTCTGCTGGACTCTGGCCCAATCACACGACCCGGGGTGTTGGAGGTGGAGCCAGCAGGGCAGTATGGGAAGAGGGGATCTGACGATCCGGAAGGGATGAGTCAGGGTCACGTGGGAGAGAGGTTATAGAGGGGAGCCCGGAAGAGATCGGGGCCAGTCGATGGAGTGAAGAGGCGGGACCACGTTGGGTGGCCGCCGCGCCATCAGCCACGTGGCTGATGGGGCTTGGCACACCGTCGGCCAGCGGTGTGCGGAGCGAGAGAAGAGTATGCGGGGCACACGAGGCTAGCGGAGTGGCTAGCAGAGTGTGCGGGGCACACGGAGCTAGCGGGGTGGCTAGCAGAGTGTGCGGGGCACACGGGGCTGGCGAAGATGCTAGCAGAGTGTGCGGGGCACACGGGGCTAGCAAAGAGGCTAGCAGAGTGTGCGGGGCACACGGAGCTAGCGGAGTGGCTAGCGGAGTGGCTAGCAGAGTGTGCGGGGCACACGGGGCTAGCAGAGTGGCTAGCAGGGCGTGCGTGGCACGCGAGAGGAGACGCTGGTCCCTTGTCAGGACCAGCGGGGTGAAGGACGAGTGGAGGAGCTGAGGAGGAAGCGAGTGTGTGGGGCGCGTGAGAGACGACGCTGGTCCGAGGAGGAGGCCAGCGGGGTGCGGAGGAGAAGAACCCAAATAAAGGATGAACGGAGACTTACATCGCCTGACAGAGTCCTTTATTACAAATGTCTCCGTGATAAGCCACTTCGTTGAGCTATCATTTGTGATAGCCAGGTCGCTGCTGAAAAAAGAAAATCTACATAGCTAGTGGGGCCTTACCTGGTAATTTTAAATATAAATATTTTAATTTAGTTTGTAATCTCAACCAGCACTGCTTCGCATTGAGCTGCATGCGACTGCACTAGCAGTGGTCTGTCTACAGACACAGGACTCACGAGGTGGCCTTGCAGTCACGTCAGCTCATTTTCCCTCGAGCAAGAGACGACGGTGGTTGACTGTACGGTCCACAGCTTGAGTCGCGCTGTGGCTGCTCTTTAATGTACCTCTCTCTCTGCGAGTCTCTTATGGGTCTCTACGAGTCTCCATGTAGCACAACGTGTGTGTGGGTTTACTCTACGGTCCGTAGCTTGAGTTGCATGATCACAGTCGCACTCCTGCTGCTGCGTGTTGCGGCTCGTCTCTAATGTTCCATTTGTTAAAACGTGCGCATCGTTCCGTTGATGTTCTGGTGCGGTTCGTGGTGACAGCGGTGTATTTGCGGAGGATTGTCCATGCCAGGAGGTGTGCGGTGGTTGATGCTTGGGTCTCGAACGAGGCGTTCATTCCGGACGTCTGTGCTGTTCCACCGTTCGCCGGCGATCTTCCAAATCTGTGCGAGAGCCACAGCCCCGATCGATCCGAGGTTCATCCACGTACTCGATAGCAGCGATTTCTCAACCCCTTTCGTTCCAACGGGACATTTTGGAGCTCGCTCGATCTTCACGGCGCACCGAACCAAAGAGTCGGTCCTGCTAATTAGCACAACTTTGCGGCGGCACACCGCTCGAGATGCCACGAGGAGGTTGGGGCAGCTCAGAGGTCCTAGCGCCGAGCCGGCGCCACTGACACCGTGGGTTGGAGTGAGGGCTGCAGCCACTGCCTGTGATTGAACCGGGATCTCGAGTTTAACGAGTGGATGGCTTTGGCCCAGCTAACAATGACTGAACCCATCAAATGTGTATACATATTAGAATCAGGATTTACACCTCATTCGGATAAATTCCACCGAAACATGCGATAAACGCCAATGTCACATCGGTGCGTTTAAAGGGAGGGAATGGGAGAGGAGGCCATGGGGATGACGAGGGCCCGTCGGCAGCATAGAGCTGTGGATGAAGAGGAGAGAGTTGTGTGTGAAGGAGGGAGCTGTGTGTGACGGTGAAGGTGGCAAAAATTGACTTGAACCCTTGACTGTCTCCGCGTGTTGGCGAGGGGAGCGTTGGCTACACCATGCAGAAGTCTCCGATGTTGCCCCCTTTAATGGGTTATTAGCCGTCAACATTCGTGTGTCCCCCTTTTGAAAGCCTTTGGGAACGTGTATTTCTCGTTTTCTTCCATGTGTTGTGTCGGAAGGACGACGCTGAAGCCAGTCGTGTAGGGGCTGACGCCGAACTGTTTATTAAGGGCTCGCGCCTAACTCGGGGGAAGGGGTTAACACAGAGTTATTACTAATTCCCCAGGGGAAGGGTACTGGGAGTTCCCTACACCCCACCAGGCTATCAGACTCTTCCCACAGCACTGACCGAGGGTTCATCCAATTCGGCCAGCCGGGTAAAGCAGCCCTTTCGCCTGACTCTCAATCCCTCTATCCCGGAGCCCCCTACTTCCCTACCACTCACTTCTCCTGGTACCCCGTGAAGACCCCATCTACGTCATGGGTCTTACCTCAAATACCCCGGGTGGCATGACGTCACTTTTCCTTGACGGCATTCCCCCCGAGGCGAGTGTGACCTAACGTCAGCACTCCACTCCTCAACACATGCAAGGGAGTTGCGAGGTCATACTCGTATACTCGTCTGCGTCAGGGGTCGGGCAAAACTGCGGCTCCGGAGCCACTTGCAGCTCTTTAAGCGACCGCTTCGTGCCGTTATTTATTAAGGACCCACCGTCTTGTATTCACGTGGCATGGCGGCTCTTGAAATTTAGATAGATGTTTTTTACTATAATTTACCAAATTAGAAAACAATAACGGCCCGTATTGTTATTTTGGCTGCCGACCCCTGGTCCGTGTAGAAAGCGGCGTCCTCTCGCGTGTTAAAAATAAATTGCCCGTGAATTCAGAATTGGTTCCACGACTTGTTACGGCCAAACAGCAGCATGCTGCCACGCCTGGGAATGACCATCAAGGAGGAGTGAGCAACAGGAGCCTTGCGATGCGACCGTGTCAGCCACCACCACGACGACAGACTCTGCGGGACGCGTGTGTACTTTTTATTCGAAACAGAATATGTACAAAACACAGACGAGAGAACACGCTATTTTTGGAAGCGCCATCTTTAAAAAAACGATACAAACCCCCCACCCCCCTTAACCCCATTTCTAGTGCTGAGCGCACGCAGCCTTCGTGTAACAAAACCCATCATCGTTACCATCGTCATCATCATCGATTTAAAAAACCAACCCCCCACCCAAGCTCCTACAGCTAAACGATACCGCGCCCTCGAAACGTTTTGCGTCGACGGTATAAAACCCACCTCCCCGCCCCGCGCGTTTCGTAATTATTGAAGGCGAGAGCGATCGTGGTGTAAAAAAAGAGGCGCTTGGAGAACGCGAGAGACGCACGCACGGACGGACAACACAAGACGACACGAGAGCGGCCACTGGCTGCGGCGATGGTCACAGCGCTGAGATGAGGGCGGCGCGAGACTCTTGGACTGACGACGACGCCGCCACGAACACACGTGTACAGAAGCACACAGCCACACGCGCCCGTGCACATACACGGCCACGCGTGGCCACGTGTGGAGGGGGAGGGGGCGGAGGTGGTGGAGGGGCGATACCGAGAGCCCAAACCTCCATGGTCATCACCTCGATAGTCGTCTCATCGAAGGCCACCTCTGATCATCTCTGGTCAACCCAATGGTCATCAACGCGATAGTCATCTCTATGGTCACCTCCGATTACCGCTGGCGACCTGCATGGTTATCTCCATAGTCATCGAGTCAAAGGCCACCATTGATCATCTCTTGGTCACCTCCGTTGTTATCATCTCGATAGTCATCTCCTCGATGGTCACCTCTGATTATCCTGGTCACCTCCACGGTCATCATTTCGATAGCCATCTTGATGATCAATTCTATAATCTCTATTATCTCCATGGTAATTTCCATTATCTGGATTGTCAACTCCATGATCATCCCAATGGTAATTTCCATGATCATCTCGATGATCTCCATTATCATATCTATGATTATCACCATTAACGTCTCCACGATCATCGCAATGGTCATTACCATGGTCATCTCGATGTTGATCTCCATGATCATCTCCATGATCATCTCGATGGTCATCTCCATGACAATCGAGATGATCTCCATGATCATGTCTATGATTATCACCATTAACGTCTTCACGATCATCTCCATGATCATGTCGATGGTCATTTCCATGAACATCTCGATGGTCATCTCTTTGATAATCTCGATGGTCATCTCGATGGTCATCTCCTTGATCATATCGATGGGCATCTACATGGTCATCTCGATGGTCATCTCCATGACAATCGAGATGATCTCCATGATGTCTATGATTATCACCATTAACGTCTTCACGATCATCTCCATGATCATGTCGATGGTCATTTCCATGCACATCTCGATGGTCATCTCTTTGATAATCTCGATGGTCATCTCGATGGTCATCTCCTTGATCATCTCGATGGTCATCTCGATGGTCATCTCCTTGATCATCTCGATGGTCATCTCCGTGATCATCTCGATGGTCATCTCCGTGATCATGTCAATGGTCATCTCCATGGTCATCTCGATGGCAATTTCCATGAACATCGAGATGACCTGATCTCCATGATTATCTCGATGATGATCTCCATGATCTCAGAGTGGAATCGTAGTCACATGCGTCTTCAAAATGAGCGGCCGGTGTACACCCCATAAAATTCCAATAACTGAAAAATAAAGAGATCGTTTAAATCATCATCATCAAAGTTACTTGTGATCGATATCTCGTGAACACCTTGTCCAATATACAGTAGGATCCGAGCGTAATTGTGTTAAAGAGTACAAGCTTTTAAATACACGGTGCGTAGCCGAGTTGACCCCGATACTGAAGCAAAGTTGTGAACATCTAGCGGAGGCCGCGCGGCCCATTTTAAGAACATGCACGAGTTTTGTGAACTTTAACCACAACCACCCCACCCCACCCATTCCCCCCTCCCCATGTCCCGTCAAACAAACACAAAAAACCGCGTCAAAACACCCACGAACGAACAGACGGTGAAAAATCCCGCGTGTTAAGATATGTTTGTGCGCCATCGCTAAGAAAACACTCAGGTAAATGCACATTTAACGATAGTAAGAGCGTATATTAAAAACAAAAGACACCCACTCGGGTAACCCCAACACCACCCCCTCGCCCCACCCCGTTCCACCGCACAAAAAACTCTCGAGCCACGCCAGCACCGTGCAGGGACCAGCCCGGCACGGTTCAGGAAGGGGCCAGGCTATTTATTATGGATTTACTGAAGGGCCGAAGGGCGTCGTCGATGACGCCGGCGTGACGCTGCGTCACCACCCCACACACGCCGCGGTGACCGACGTCACGCAAAGATCCCCCCGTGTAGCCTGTAACAGACTGTCAGGGCAAGTGCCGTTAGCGAGCAGCACCTACGAAGGCCGGCACTGTGGCACACGAGGGGGTGGGTGGCCAACACCACGCCCGGCCGCCTTTGTCTCCCCAGTGGCGATGTTTAACACACCGCTCCAGGTACTCAATAATGTCGAGCGAGGGGAGGGCCCGTGGTTCAGATAATCGTCACCGGTCTTTGAGTGGGAATCGACCGCGGGCCACCGGGTTCGTAGCGCAGCGCGCTAACCGCTGCGCCACCGCTCCTCACACACTCGAACGCGCACCACACATGTGGTGAGGCCCTGGCTCCGTTTGGCGTCCGGCCCATCGGATTCAGGAGGGTTTCTACGTTTGTGAGATCGAGGTCTTTTTTGTTCGTTCACGTTGTCCGGTTTCAACAGTTCCGTTTTTTTTTCCGGCTAAAAACGAACCGGTGGGGAAAACCCAAACGGATCCGCGCGCGGAGGGGGGGGGGGGGTCCTGCGCTGGCACGGCTCGGGTGTGCATGGGGGGGGAAAACAAAGGGGGGGTGGGGGGGTAGATGAAGAACAAACATCGTCTTTGTTTCAGAACTACCCTAATACCCGCACCATAACAAAACTCCAACCACTTCTTATTGCCTCTGAAAATATTATTTAAAGTTTTTTTTGCGAAACTTGGCTTGACATTGCGATAACATGCAAAGTATTGAACGAAAAGTTGTTTTATTTTATTTTTTTTGGTCTCGTGTGGGTCCGGTCGTCTTGGTTTTTTTACATGTACGCTTCAATGTTAGTGTATAATCATCATCATTTCACCACCGCTTTGCACTTCATACGTCTGTCGCGCGGTGTAAAAATCCATCATTTTACAAACACGCATGCATTGCTTTCATGATACTCTCTTACTAGTGAGTGGCTTTTTTTTGTAATAACAATATACCACCGGCCCAACTTGCATTGACTACACACAGTCCCAAAGCTATTGCTCCACTCTCCCCCCCCCCCAGAAAAATAAACCATAGACACCAACCAGGCAACACCATCCGACGTGAGTGGAGGTTACTCAACAAATATGTTCATTCAGAGCCCCGCTCCCCTCTCCATCCCTTTGTGGGGGGACGCGGGCAGGGCAGGCGAACGATAGAAGACAAATCGTCCGCCCCCCATCCCTCCCCATATCGCACCTCTCTTCCCCACAACATCAATAACCACCAGCACCTCTCTTCACCACAACAACCACAACAACAATAACCTCCAGCACCTCTCTCCACCACGACATCAATCACCTCCAGCACCTCTTCACCACAACAACCACAACATCAATCACCTCCAGCACCTCTTCACCACAACAACCACAACATCAATAACCTCCAGCACCGGTGTTAATAGGCACCCACAGACCTGGCCCCGCTACATCGGCATCCTCTCGCTTCCGAGACCTCACATCAAAAGGGCCACAATGCGCGCTCGCTCAAATCTCTCTTGCTATATATGTAAAAAAAACAACTGACGCACACTTCAGTTTGGTTTCCTTTTCCTTACAAAACACGAGTGCATCTTCGACCGTGGCAAAATGATTATTATGATTTTTGTTGTATTTTTGTATATTTACTTCGTCTTTTAAGGTGCTTCAGTTTGGTTTTATGTCTTTCAACAGAGGCGTAATAATTGTGATTTTGTTTATATGGGAATACCATCTCGAGAACTGCAGTGCTACTCCACGGACACTATTTATTATGTACACCACACGCATACATCCCGAACCACCGTCCCGTGAGATTCGCCACCGTAAAAGGCTTCACACACGCTTGCCCTCTCGCTCGAGAGAGAGCAAGCGTGAGCGAGCGAGTGCGTGAGTGTGAGCGAGTGTGAGAGTGCGTGAGAGAGTGCGTGAGTGTGAGCGAGTGTGAGAGTGCGTGAGAGAGTGCGTGAGTGTGAGCGAGTGTGAGAGTGCGTGAGAGAGTGCGTGAGTGTGAGCGAGTGTGAGAGTGCGTGAGTGTGAGCGAGAGTGTGAGAGAGAGAGTGCGTGAGAGTGCGTGAGTGTGAGCGAGAGTGCGAGAGTGCGTGAGTGTGAGCGAGTGTGAGAGAGCGTGAGAGTGTGAGGGTGCGTGAGTGAGCGAGAGTGTGAGAGAGCGAGTGCGTGCGAGAGTGCGTGAGAGTGAGAGAGTGCGTGCGTGTGAGAGAGAGCGAGAGAGTGCGTGAGAGAGTGTGAGAGTACGTGAGAGAGCGAGAGAGTGCGTGAGAGAGTGTGAGAGTACGTGAGAGAGCGAGAGAGTGCGTGAGACAGCGAGAGAGTGTGAGAGTGCGTGAGAGTGAGAGAGTGTGAGAGTGCGTGAGAGAGCGAGTGCGTGAGAGCGCGTGAGAGAGCAAGATAGTGCGTGTGAGAGAGCGTGAGAGAGTGCGTGAGAGTGCGTGAGAGTGAGTATGAGAGTGCGTGAGAAAGCGAGCGAGTGCGTGAGACAGCGAGAGAGAGCGTGAGAGAGAGTGTGAGAGTGCGAAGCCACCCGGAACGACGCGTCGACTCCTCACAAAGTGCGTGTCGCTTTGAGATGAACCACTGCCGTCCGCTCCGGGTGCTGGGGGGGGGTCATCGCCGATCAGCTAAGAACCCTCCCACTCGACAGTGCCGTGGCGAGCACGGGGGATCCAGATCGCCTCTTCAGTGCGCGCCCACCGACTCAAAGTCGGCTTCTGTCGCCATGGGCTGGCGTCGCTTTACAACATTAAAAAACCGTGACCATTTCCAACGATACTGTCATCGCTATCTCTTATTAATATCAGTCTCTCACCTTGCCTGTCCTATGAAAAAGGGCCATTGCCCGAAACGTCGCCTATTAAGATATTCATTCTTTTGGGGGCTCGCGCGGTATTATCGACGAGCCATTGTTTGGTTTGTTGTTCGACCTGCGAAAGTTTCCGCGGTCGGGCTGCTTCTATGGCTCTCTCCGATTGCGTTTCCTGGGTCGCGTTGTTCGGCACGATGTCCCGACGTTTCGCTTCACGTTCTGGAGGTTGGTTGGGGGCTTCACAGAACTGAAGCTTCTCCGACAAACAAGGAATTGGACGAGGTTGAATAGTGACAATGGCCAAGTGCGCAAATCAGACGCCACAGAAGGTGCGCGGGGGAGGGCTGCGTGGAGATTAAGTGACGGCCCAAGATGAACGGGGCCCACAAACGCTACGCCTCGTGAGGACATCTTTGACTTGCAAAGACAACACGCCCCCCCCCTCCCCCCTTTCAGGCGTTCCAATCCCAACTCAAGTCGACCTTCTGCTCATTGGCACATCAACAGCAAGGAAGAGTGCACGCGGACGCGACCGGCACCAGGAGACACGCGTTGAAACGCGGCGATACGGGTTGGAGAAAAAAGCCTGCGACGCAACCGCGTCCACGCTGCACTATACGTGCACCCTATATACACACACACACACTGCCGAATACAATTCCCGACTGGGGGGGGGGGGTAAGAGATTATTTACAGGGGAAAACACTGCATGCATGCAACGGGAGGAGCAAAAAACACACGGGCATGCATTAGCATTACTCTACGGTTGTAATACGTTCGGAATATTCGGAAAACTTGTCCGGCGAGACCACTTTGGTGGGGGGGGGGGGGGGGGCAGGGGGGGGTGAAGTAACCCCTTGGGCAACGAGAGGTGGGTCTGATGATCGAGAGGGGGGAGTGGGGTGGGGGTGGAGGGGGGTGCGGGGTGGGTGGGGAAGGTGCACAACGAGAGGGGGGAACTCCAGAATCCATACGGTGCCCCCAAAGTCACAACTGCCTTTTCAGAATGTTTTCATTGTCCCCTAGGGCAGTGAGAGAGAGTGTGTGTATGTGCCCTGTGGATCTCAGTGGTTCTCAGCGCGCTTGCTCTCCGCAGTGTGATAACCTGTGGTGGGTAATATCCGAACCGACCCTACCACCCCTCCCCCCCCCCACCCACCAGACACCAGGACTTCACCAATTGGCACTATCCAGTGCGGTGAAGTATGGTCAAACACCACGCCCTGACTGGCACGGAAAGGGGTCGGGGGAGGCCTTAATCCAGCGGTGGGTTTGACAAAAGGGGCTGTACAATGTTGCCATGTCCATAAGACGTCGACAACGCCACTGCCGATGATTTGACCAATCAGGACGCGGTCCAGCCACAGTTGCGCCAGACCTGCTGTCCGCCTTAACGCGGCACTGCAGTGACGTCACTGGAGATTTCGACATCCTGTTGGGTGGTTTGGAGCATTGGTTCTTAACCTTGACTGCAGCCTCAATCGTAAAAAAACAACATATACAACGTTAATAAATACGTAAGTTTGATGAAACAAAATAAGTTGTAACGTAACGCGCCCGTGCGCAATTTGTCTTTTCGGTTATTTACCTTCTAAAAAAGATGAATCTGGCCATGACTCGCACCCCCCAGGGGGTGGCGTGCCACCTCAGGTTAAGAACCACCGCTCCAGAACGACGCGAAGCCACAACGCACACAGCTCTGAATCTGGCTGGAATGCTTAAGAGTGCCGCATGAAGAAGCGTCCTTGATGATAACGCCTGAAGGTGGATTTCAGCAGCGCCACCTCAGCACTCCAATGACGTCACTTTACTGGCACTGTATTAAGAGGGTATGGCATTTCACATGGCGGTGACGTCATTAGAGTTCTGGGCAGCGCGACTTAAAAAAAGTCAAATTTGAAGGTCCAATTAAATCGTTATTTTTTTTTTTTACAAATTATCACCACCGCCAAATTACGCAGAGATTTGTCAAAACTCCCTAACGAACCCGCCGGGGGCCTTGAGACCTGGCCTCGAGACGCCAGCGCGGCGAGAGGGTTCGTGATCCCTGTCTGTGCGGACCTCAAAGGGTCGTCGTCATATATGACCCCCGAGTACGAGCGAGCGAGTGGTTTCGGCCCTCCTCCCGTGTTCCTCTCTCTCACGACCACCTCGCCGCAAACAAGCCCAGCTGCTGCACCGTCGAACTCACTAACATCGCCGAACTAACTGCAGTACATTATCGAGACTAGCGACATCACGTACACCACGAGACTAAAAGTTCACACCATCGCTAGCCCCCGCGTCGCGGAGTAAGCTCAAGAGGCGACGTGTCATTACGGACCAGGGGAAGACTACATCACAAAAGAGACGACGGCGCGAATTATTTCCGACTAAATATTTTTTTGTTTGTTTTTGTCGCGTCGATTTACAAATATTTTTTTTTACGCTTTTTTCCCTCTTCTTCCCCTTACATCTTCTTCTTTTCTCACGACCCGTGTAACAACAACAACTTTCAGGGATGTTGAGATGATGGGGGAGGGTGCGGGGCAGACTCTCGAAGTAGCTGCTCAAGTTCAACCACTCCACTACCTCGTCGGTCATCGAACATTCAATAGGTCTCGTGAACGGCGCCGCTCGATTCGCGGTTCTTAAAGACGAGGCTCGGGGCTTCCTCGCCCGCCGAGCGATCGAGAGAACGGAGCGTTCCATCTCTTGAGAGCAACCCCGCGCCGATGATAATAAACCCTGTAAATTGTCATCATCATCGTCACCATCGTCACCATCGGTCGGTCATATGGCTCACTCGCGCACGTGTGCGTGTGTTTAAGCGTTAAGCGTCGTACGCGCGCTTCACGGCCTGATTAAAACTGGGTCTAGCCCCCCCCCCCCAAAGAAAACCTAAAAAGTTGTTAATATTTCATGCAATTTTTCACGACCCCCCCCCGCCCCCTCGAAGCGTTGCACCGCTGGGCTGGCTCCGACTCTCTTTGAGCGGCCCAACCCAAGCCACACAAAAAAAAAATCAATCCAGGACACGATTACGGTTCACATTTGCAATCTCGCGGAGCGGAACACGGCAACGGGAAGCGACTCTTCGTTTGCGCGCGTCGAACAACCGAGAGTATATTAATAAGCAACAGCTACAGCCATGAACAAGTGTGTGTTTGCTTTAAACTCAGAACACAACCGCTGCCGCCAATGTAACGCTTGTATATCTCGCGACCTGAGTTCGATTTCCGGCGCCACGGCTAACAAACACCAGCCAGTTGGCGACCGATGTCTGAAACCCGGTTAATGGATGCCTCCCGCATTCGTTCACCAACCCCGCACTGATGGGACCAGCGCGGTGAAGTATGGTCGTACTCGAGCTGCGAGGGGGAGGCCTTCATCCAGCAGTGGACTGGCACCGACAAAGGGGCAGCGACTGCAGCAAACGTTTAAACAAAAACATGAGCCAAGGTGATTCTCAACGGCAGCGAGATGTATGCGAATCGTGCCCAATGTTGCATTGCATGTGTCTTGTTTTAGTTTATTACGTTAAAGTTACCGAAACACACGCACTTTGCAATGGAATGACGGATACTGCTTTTATAAAAGTTAAATCCGTAAGCTGCGAATACTGAAACGACGCTCACAAGAGAGTCCAGTTATCGGTCGAAAACAATAGCATGGAAAACAACACCGCGCGTCTTAAGTGTAACGACAAACGCAGCTCAGTCAAAGCACCAAACCCGCAGGGAAAACTGCGGAATGGAGTCTAATCAGTTGGGAGGGCTGGGCCCCTCGAGCCAATCGCTCAAAACGCAGCCCAACGTTCAGGAGGCCTTTGGTTCCTTTGAGCGCTTTCAAAGTTAAACCAATGTTGAACCACAGAGGCCATTACTTGCTGTAATGAAAACCCCACTCTCTGAAAAATACTGTTTCGGCAAATCAGATTTGATTAGATGGGGGGGGGGGGGGGTCATGGGCGAGACATATAAACATTGCCGGCCAGGTCGCTCAACTGGAGAGCGAGCGGCTCACAACCACCACGTTGCGAGTTCACTTCCAGATTGGAGGGCTAACTCAGCCCATCATCACGCTGGGGGGGGGGAGGGGGAGGTCGATAAATTGCCTACCACTTTGTGGGAGGCGTCAACAGTGCTTGTCCTAAGGATAAACTCGCCTTCCCCCTCCGCCCCGCCCGTCACAGGAAGGTAGAATTTCCACCACTTGCTCTAGCCGCAGGTCTGAACAGATCGAGCGCACCAATGCCTCAAATGGTGATTTATGGGACAATGCACTTTTGACTTTGTACTTTCATAAACTTAAAAGCAGGGGTGGATGGGGGAACCCTTCCCCTTACTGAAGGCCTAACAGAAGTTTCAAATACATTTGGCGGGCCAAAGGCATTTCAAAAGAAACTGGGAGAGAGAGAGCCGAGTGAGGCCGTATCATCTCCATCATTGTTGTTGCTGTTGATTACACCACACCAACAGCGCGCGTGGTCTCGAGACGAGGCAGAGACCCGTCTTGTAACAGGCAATGTGTGTGGAGCGGGTCGCATGGGCATGCAGGCAAGGCAGCACCGTGCACGTTTTGTGAAAAGCGGAGCTTTGCGCGTCGTCAAAATCTTCACGTCAAGACGCGGGATTTTGTAATTTTCTCGCGAATTTAAGGCCTATCGGGGCTATACGGAGGGCATCTCTCTTTTTTTTGCAAGAGCGGCCCACCGCAAAGCTCCTGGTCCCGGCATATTCTCCTCCCCTCTTGTGAATGGGGGGGGGGGGGGTCTCATCGTTTAGAACAAGTGTGTGGTTGCACTTGAAGGATCGATACAAGCGCATGCGTTTTGTCCAATTCCAATTCAAACCGCCGACGGCCGTGAATCCGCCGCAAGCACTTGTTGTTTGTTGTTGTTGTTGTTTTTGCAAACGGGACGGCGGGCGTGTAGCATGGAAGGGGTGGATTGATTGCCCACGCGACAAGTCAATCGACACTTCTGATCGCGGCCTCCCGTGCAAACGACGGGGCCGCTGAATGATTAAAGCACCGAGCACTCCTGATGAACTAAGGGCACCCACCCTCCACCCCCTCTTAAAAAATCATCGTTTTCACTACGTAAGTACGTACGGTTTGCCAAACTCCAGTCCCCGCGGCGCACCACCACCACCACGACCGCCATCACCAACGCGCCGCGTCTCTCCGCGTTTACCAAACGACGACTCCTCCCATTCAACTCGTCGCGCGCTGCGCGTGCCTGATGATTGTTAAACAAGTTCCACGCGGCACCGCGTAGAGAGCCGATTCAAATGAAGGTTGAAATTTCGGTGTGTGTGTGTGTACGTGTTCAGTGTGTTTACATTTCCTGTGTGTGTATACATCTTCTGTGTGTACACGTGTTCCGTGTGGATGTGTGTACACGTGTCCCGTGTGTGTAGACATCTTCTGTGTACACGTGTTCCGTGTGGGTGTGTGTACACGTGCCCCGTGTGACATCTTGTGTGTGTGTATACATCTCCTGTGTGTGTACACGTGTTCCGTGTGTACACGTGTCCCGTGTGTGTATACATCTTGTGTGTGTGTGTACACGTGTCCCGTGTGGATGTGTGTACACGTGTTCAGTGTGTGTATACATCTTCTGTGTGTGTACACGTGTTCCGTGTGGATGTATGTACACGTGTCCCGTGTGTGTAGACATCTTCTGTGTGTGCGCGCACGCACGTGCTCCACATGAGGGCAGCGTAAATTACGCGTCAAGTGGGACGTGTTTAACAATCATCGGGCGCGTGAAGCGCGAAACGAATTTGATTTGTAACTGAACGGGAGGAGTCGGGTGATAGTCGCGGAAAGGCGCGAGTACTGGAGTTTGGAAAACCCCGAGTCGTGCCCTTCACGACCATCATCTCCAGTGCGTTCCTGTGACAAACCAAAAACGATATCACAAACACGTTCGGACACGCATCTTTCTCAGGCAGGCCACGCTTTTGATGATGAGGGAAATCATTGAGAAGGTGGGGGGGGGGTGTTAGCTGGCGATAGAGATAAAGAAAAAACTCGATAACCCACACGTATGTTTTCATTAAAATCGACAACCCGCATGTATCTTTTTCGACAACACCGGCTCGTCACTGACGCACGCCGACAACCCCATCGTCGACTTTTGTTTTCGTTAAAACGAAGTAGCATCTCTGTCCGTGCCCCGCCGTCTCTCCCATGTAACGCGGCGGGTGAGGCTCGGGACACGGTAACTCTCGTCCCACGCTGACTTTGTTTAACCAGGTTGAGAGCGGCACCTGGTTTCACTGAAACGATTGACCACCTATTGAAAAACCATGTCAATATTCATTGAATAATCTCCACACACCCCCTACCCCCCCCCTTGACAGATGACTCTACCGTGATCAAAACTCACCCCCCTTCGCCGCACACTTAAACCCATCTCAAAGCTAACTTTACATTTCACTTTTGTAGGTTATCGAATTTTTCTGCAGTTTTTCTTTACAAGACACCCATTAAACTATGCACAGTGTAGTTGTGTACCACGTGCTGGAGTACACACGGTCGAAGGAATCCCCCTCCAACTCACCACCATGGGCAATGCCTGCGTCTGTAAAGGGGAGACGGTGGGGGGGGGACGGTGGTGCTGCCATACGTTCGTTGCAAGTTTCCACGTGTCACCTATGGGGTGGGTGGGTGGGTCCCCTGTGATGGTTTGGCAGTGGGCAGGTGATGTGAGTGGGGGGCACCACCACCCCCACCGTCCATCCCACCCGTCAATCGACTCACAACTCTACTGCCACCACCTGGAACCTTTTTTTTTTTCAAACACTCACCACCATTCTTATCGCCGCAAACGATGAACAACATTCATAACAGAGCCAACGGAGTGAACGAGCGAGCGAGAGGCTCGATTGAGAACCAACTCTCCAACAAGCGACTTGTGGGGATAAAAAGGTGAAGTTAAAGCGGCTGAACGTTTCCGCGGCGAGGATGAGGTTCGCGCGTGGGCATGAAATTTGAATTTCAGTTCGCTGCGATCTCTCTCCTCTCTCTCTCCAGACGTGTTTTTTGGGGGGTCGTTGAGCCCGTTTCGGCACGAAGCCCGACTTTTCGCCTCCACGTGATTCAGGAGCCTTGTTCAAGAGCAGCAGCAACTAAAAAAATGCAGTTTGCAACGAACCTCCCAGGCACCCACCCCGAGGCCCTCAACGCAGGACGTGGGAGCGAAACGTCGGGACAAGACGCCAGACCGAAACGGGCGGGCCGTACAACCCCGCAAAAAAAACATCGGCACAACCGTGGACAAAAATAAGCCCTGCGCAGTAGTATGAACGATTTTTTTTTTTACTATTGTAGTCATTATTTCACAATTTTTCTTTTGTATTACTAACCACGCCGTGTTTACGGCGTAACTCGACATTGGAAAAGCACCTCGACTACGTTGCAGCCGTTTGCTGGGCCTCGCTCGCGACAAAATGTTCACCGTTTAGACTTTCAACTTTTCATCCTTTACAAACAACACGAAAAAAACAAAGTCAGCTCTTGTCGTCACACCACAAAATGCCACTTTTTTAACCCTTCCCCCCACTCCTGAGTCTGCGAACCGAGAGAGTTGGACTTCCCCGCTGTGAAATATTTGGCATCGTGTCGCGGAAGTGGCGTCGCCGTTCTGCCAGTCACTCGCTTGGCAGGGCCGGATTTAGGGATCTCTGCCCCCCCACCACCACCACCACCACCCCGCCCCCCGAGTTTCCTGGCTATTTTCCCAAGAGAGATCCGTGGTGTTGTGTGAGCAAGTGCCCCAATAGGCCCAGAAGGCGATGTCGGATGACGTCCTCTTAACATCGACGATATAAACTATCGTTTATTTTGCCGGGTAAGACTCCCTACTGAGCTATGAAGCTTTTTGTTCAGAAGCGACCTGGCTATCAGAAATGATTGCTCAAGCAAAGTGGCTGAAATCATCATCATCGCGTGGAAGTTATAGCAGCCAAATAATCTGAACGCGCGATGTCATTTCTAAATGTGGAGGGAAAAACCCAGAAGACTGGGAGACACTTGCGTCACCAGCAAGTCAGAATGAAACGTCCCGTATCCAATCGCCCACTCTGGTTGTGACAATGCTTCTTCAACTCACTGGGAGAAGACGGAAACAGCGACAAGAATTGACGCGTTGTTAAAACGCTTGCACGCGTGACGCATAGATTCGTTTGGCTAAGTCGGGTGGTGAAAGCCTACCACGGACAAACACTTGCCAATTATGTGACCACGACCCAGTGAAACGGTAATCAGGATGGCCATTTTATGAAAACGTGTTCGTCACGGTGCTGTCGCCCTGTACTTTGCCTGCTCGCGCCAACGCCGACCCAAATGCCTTCGCTAGAGGGAGCTCTCGAGTCCGTTCGAGACGGACCCCTGCACAGAAGCGATTCCTCCAATTACTGTGGTCCACAAGGCCGCGTGGGGGAAAGTGGTACAGGGCGACGTGGTTCAGATACAAAAACATTTTCCCATCACCAGATTATTTTTTGCTGTTGCTTACCGCATGGCGGTTTCCGCGAAGATTGTTTTGAGTTGTTGACACTGCCACCCAACGTGTGGCCAGAAAAGGGTTCGGGAACCAACAACTTGCTCAGAGAGGGGGTTTCTGGCCGACTCCTCCACCCCCGGCCATACACGTCTCTCTCCGAAGAGGTAGTACACCCACACTTTAACCCCCACCACTCACGACCTGCCGATCGACTAACTTGTGATGTACCCGTTTTATACTGATGGGTGGACGGAGAATGGATGGTTTGGGGGTGTGGGGCGGGAGAGAGAGAGCTAATTTGTTATAAACTCTTTTCCGCACTGCTTCCAATTCCGTGGCCGGGAGATCTAACAGGACCGGCGACCTCTGGTTTGCAAATCCAGCATGCCAACCGATACGGACCACGGGGCGGCGTTCCCTACAACAATCGGTCATATCAAGAGGACGATATCACAAAGCCTTGCCACCCCTCCTCCCCACAAGGCTGACAAGGGTGAAAGGTACCCTCATACCTAAGGAAACCGCATCCGATTGGAGCAAAGATATTATCCCTCCACCATAAATCCGGCCCTTGCTCCATGCGCAAAAAGTAGCGACCACCAACTATTCTCCCGCGACTTGCTCTCATTGCACGGGTAAAGTTTACTGGCCACGTCTCTGGACATTCACGTCTCAACAATCATCATCATCATCTCGTCCCCAGCAAAAAAGTGGATGGCGGTGGGTGCCCTGCTTTAAAACCTACTAAACTCAGCCCTTGTGTGGCAGTTAACAAAAGTAATTAAATATAGCACCCTACTCACTCAACGCTTTGTAAATTGGTAACGAAAAAACATCCGAACGAAAGAAACTGTATGCTTACTCGTTAACGTGTATGCTTTTTTACCTTAACATTTGACCGGCTGCGATAGACACCACTATTGTGCACCAACAAGCGAGGACCCAAACATGTAAATGGTCTCGCTGAAACCACTTTTTTTTTATAATTTTAAACCGCTGTAGTATTTTATACAAATGAGTTGCCCTATTTTGTTTTATATAAGTGCAGCGTGTCGTTTGTTCTTAAAGCACCTCTCGAACCTTAGCCCCAAATCCATCACGAAGCCTTGAGGGCTCGCGAGAAGGGTAGAGCACAACATCGAAGGAGCACACAAAGGAGATTGGCAGAGAGAGGAAAACTCACGGCGTGTGAGACGAGACACGTGACAGCAAGCACGTGGTGCAACTCTCGGGGCCCACGCCACGGTGGGCAAGCTATGTGACTCGTGGCTCCACGGGGTTGCGACCCGTCCCGGATTTCCCAGGATTGTCCATTTCGTTACTGTGGCAATCTGTAAAATCTTTCCCCCTGGGGAACAGACGTTGATAAACAAAGTCCTGCCCTTTTGTCAGTTGCGTTAATAAGATACCACTTGAGACAATGCGTTTACATGTAGTTCTCCACTCTTCCAGTATTGGGTGAAATTGTTGTTGTTCTTCTTCTTCCCATGAAATGTCTCTGGTTTCTTTTTGTAGCTCAAAGGTGGCAACTCCAGCGACTCCACGTCCGGCACATTAATGTTCCCCCCCATCGGGCACGTCCCATCAACAGCATCACCATCATCGTCGTCGTCTTCTTTTCCTTCAATCCCCTGGGTCTTCGCAACCCCTTGGGACGCATCTAGCCCCCGCTCTTGCTGCCACCAATGCGTCGCTCGCTGCCACCCCCCCCCCCCCCCAAGTTATTCTACTTTGCTCTGTCTACACTTCCCCCTGATCAGTCACCACGTCGACTGCACTCTCCACGCCAACATCCCCAATCTCCAGCACACTCCTCAAAACGCACAGTTCCAGTCGGTTATTTTTTTGTCTCGTGGGTGTGTGGTGCGGGGGTAGGGGGAAGATTTTTTTTTCTCTCCACGTTTAACATCAGTTTTTTTTTTTGCTCTCCCCCCACCCTCTCTAGTCTCGGCACAAATAAAAAAAAACCCAAATTAAATCCTTACGACTCCGCAGTGTCCCAAGCTCCCACACTACCCCCAAACTGCCGAGATTTGGTTGTGAAGTTTTCCCGAGAAGCCAGTGGTGCCCTTTAAGCGCACTCACGAATGGAGCTTCGCCAATCGTCGCAGTATTTAGCAACACAGCGCTTGGGACGATTGTTAGCGCCGGTTTCTTAATTGGCTGCCTCTTTCCCCGCTTGTCTGTGGTTATCCCCGCGACTCAGAATCATTCCGTCTCTCTCTCTCTCTCTCCGAGAGAGTGGAACGGAAACCGTGAAAGTTTCAAATCTCTAAATTATTTAGCTGCTGGTTCGACAGACGTAGCGGCATGGACGGAAGATGCGGACGACTGCAGTGAAGGGCCGGTTTTCGTTGTTACGTCATCGCACCGATGACATTTTGCAGTAGAGCCTCGGGGACTCTGGGAAGCCGAGAGGTGGTGGGGGGGGGGGGGGGTCATGGTCGTGATGATGGGGAGTCGCCTAGGGCCCACATCAGGGTTCACTGCCATGGCCCCATCGTGGTAATTGAGCCGTACCGAGACAACCTCTTGATTGAATTGCGAAGTGGTCTCCACAAAGTCCGGCGATCCAGGAGAAGACGGCAAGAGCAGATAGTGGGAAACTGGTTCGGGTAAATCTGAGACAGAGGTTGCGCGTCTCTCCTGCGCAGCAAGGGGACCTATTACAGGGTAAGAGGGTTGTTGGTAGTGAGCTGTGTTGGCAAAGGTGGTGGTGGTGGTGGCTATCGACGGCTTTGGCCACGATGACGTCTTGATCGCTGGATCTTCATCTCCGGCAGCTGTTTTTGTTCGTGTCAAAACCTGTGCTAATAGACCCACCTTGTCAGACTTCCCTTTTCACATGCATTTTGGTCATTCTCCACGTAACTTTTGTGTAAATGTTCCATGTTTAAAAATAAAAATTTTTTTTTTTAATTATTTCCATTTCGGTTCGTGAGAATTTGAATGACCGCGTCAATAAAAAAAATCGATTTCCTACCTAGTCCAATGCTTTCCCGTTGTATAATTTCAGTGAGGAAAGGAGCAATTGTGTGAACTGGAGCAGGCTGCACTTTTTTATGAAGAGGGAAGATTTTAGCCGTATTAAGGATAAGCGGCTACGATCGGATTCAAAACAGTTCAGGCTCTAACGACTGCTGGAGTGAGCTGAACTCTTGATTAAAAGTTTGAAGAGTCTCATGTATTAAGCATTGTTCTGTCACGAGTACAAATGGAAGTTTTCCCACCAACAGGGGTCTTCGTGTTCTGAGGCTGTTCCTACCTAGTCAGCTGCAGGAATATGAATCGCAGAGCTTACTTTATAAATCATAAGAGTTGTATTGTGATCGTATCGTCCTATAATACTTATCCCAGAGAGTGTTTCTCATATTTTTATCGTGTTCTGAATGTGAACACCTCTATGTATGGAAGGTAAAACGGAGAGAGTGATTGCGCGATGCTTTGGGTCGCATGTTTGCCTGCACAAATTGCGACTTCGTCTCGCGTCGAAACAGAGCTAAGCGTGCGACGTTGCAGTTTCCAAAATAAAACTCGGGGTTCGTATTTTCTTTGTTCAAACAGAAATTTGCTCTCTCGCCGTCACTGTCGCGCAAGGATCTTGCTGATTATTTTTTAATCTTCATCATGAACTAGTCCCGAGTCATAGGCTGGAATTAGGAACGTGGAAATTCCCATTATCCCGTGGCAATTTGTAAAATTAGATGTCTCCCACCCCCCATCCCTCAAAGTGGTTTCATGCCACCGCGGGCGGCTCGTGCGAGCCTTCCACCGTGGCAGAAAAAAACACGTCCCCCACAGCTCCAAATTACCCACGTGGGACACATCCGTTCCTCGACGATTCTGCCGGTCGCAGATAAAAAGGGGCAAAAAATAAATTGAGCGTGGATCGTTCCCGATGGTTTGCGTCGTTGGGAGTAGTTTCCACCATCGAGATTGACGTGGCGTTAACGGAGGTGTCCCCCCTGATGTCAACCTTCGTCCTCGCGAGCTGTGTGGACCCCCACTTCACTCACGCAGCCGGATCTTAATACCTTCCCTCTTCACCCAACATCTTTGTGGCAAAACCGTGCCCGTGTCTTGACCATTATCACCACCAACAACCACCTCCACCACCAAACGACGGAGCAAACTGACGAAGGCTGATTCGGCAGTTCCAGCCGATTCACAGAGATGAGACCCCGGACACTTGACGGATGATGGGCCAAACCACCATAGCAGACGGTGGGGGGGGGGGGGGGTCAGGGAATCTCTGTAGGAGTGGGGACGAAGAGACAGATGGTGCTAGGCTGGGCTAGGCTAGGCTAGGCTGGACCGGGCTGCACTAGGCTGGGCTGTGGAGGTGAGATTTCAGTCGAGGAAGCGCTGGCAGGCTTTCTTCCAACGGCAGGCAGTGCACCACATGTCCTTGTTTTCCATGCCGTACACCTTGCGACACTTCTTTCCCTCCCCGCGGATCTTCCTGCGTGTGCGTGCATGCGTGTGTGCATGCGTGTATGAATATGTGCATGCGTGCGTGTGCGTATGCATGCATGTGTGCATGTATGTGTGTGCGTGCATGTGTAGGAGCGCGCAGTAGCGCAGTGGTTAGCGGTGGCACAATGATCAGCGAGCTGCAATAAAAACCTGGTGACCCCAGTTCAATTCCCGGTCAAAATTCAAACGTTCGCGACGAATATATGACCAGTCCTGGGCCCCTCTTCACCGCTCGGATGAGTCAACCTTAAACGAGCACCTCGTGTGGTAAGTAAACATCAACACTGGGGAGATAAAAGCGGTCAGGTCGGGAGTGGTGCTGGCCACCCACCTCCTCGTGCGCCGTGCGCCGGCCTTAGCAGGTGCTCGCGCACGGAAGTTTCCCCAACAATTTTTTTAAGGCTGCATGGGGAATCTCGGTTTTGTATATAAGTGTGCATGTAACAGGACACAGGCGTCAGTGGTGCAGCAGAGATGCACACCTCACCAGAATGACATAACATAAATACTCCCTCACCACACCTGTCTAACATGGGTATTTCTCACCACACACAAATCACGTGGGTGTCGCTCACCGCACCTGGTTCACCACTCCTGACTCGCAAAACCTCACCAGCTTAAGCTCACCTCGACTCAGATGAACTAAACAATTTTCTATTTTACCAGGTAAGGCTCACTATACAGCTCTTTTTCAGAAGATACCTGACCCACAAATGATCACTCAACAAAGTCTCGTCAGGTTTGGGATCAAACCCAAGGCCTCCTGTATACAAGGCGGGATCGTTAAAATCTCGCCACCGCTGTGCTGTAATACGATGTAATCGGACACCCAACGAAATCAACGATCAGAGATTTGCCCATACAGGGACCCCTCTACTTACGAACATTCGACTTCCGAACTTTCAGAGATACTAACAAAATCTGTCCGTATGTCCAGTTGCCTGTTCGGACCGAGCGTCGCGAGTTCAACCGCCGTGCAATAGACGGCGGTGGTGGCGGCATCTACATCTGCAGAACCTGAAGAACCAGTGTGAATCGACATCTACAGGAGATTATATAACTTTAAAAGCCATTCCCCATATAGAGTGTACATGCCGTACAACGTGTTTGTAATCACCAAGAGTAGAGTGGGACTTACGAACAAATTGACTTACGAACAGACCTCTGGAACCTAACTCGTTTTTAAGTCCAGTTCCTGTATATGGAAGTAGGGTGTGGTGTTGGCCGATGGGGCGTTGTCTTTGCCCATATATGGTCATTTTGGATCGTGAATCGAGGTTAATCGTCGTATCGATTCAGCTCAGCCGATCCGGCAGTAACTCAAAAGTTGATAGGGTGGCCTTCCTGAAAATGTGATTCATTGGCAATCAACTCATTGGTAAGCAACAATTGGATCGAGTCGTGGTGTGACACTCCCTTTATTTGATTGGCTAATATCAGTGATTCCGTCGCAGTCCGCTTTTATTGTACCACAGCGCCCGCCAGCTCACCCGCCTGGCCGAATGGCGTTATGGATGTCTGATCCATATCTCTGTCTGTTAACACACGAGTGCAATAATAATCTTAACTCTATTTTTGTGTTTACAGGAATGTATTTTTTGTACGAAGACTATTTGTTAAAAGCCAACTTCTGTTACTGGGTATGTACCTTCATCTCACATTGATTTAAGTTATTGCACCCTTTTCAATTTCTTCTTTCACGCAATTGTGTTTGCACTGGTCTCCATTTGATTATTTTTGTCAGGACTTCTATTTGCTTTTATGTTGTACTCAAGATGTTACGTGATTGCTTTCAGAATTTTTCGACAAATGAGACTATCCTGGTCTCTTGAGTGCTCCCCTTATTATACAGAATTAACTTGACTTGACTTACATATCCACTCTCTCCCGCTCAATCAATCAATCACCCACCCACTCCATACCCATTTATTAATTTACACACTCACCCACTGACCCCCACAGGTCACTCTTGCAATTGAGATTCATCTCTGGTCTCTCCGAGCTCTCGCTCACCCAGTTACACGAAATCAACTTGGAGCCAGAGCTACGAGAGAAAACGCACCTGACACCAGGCCCAGACTTGGGCGAGCAGGAGAGTAGAACGTGGGCCTTGGGCGAGGCAGCGTGATGTGGGTGATGGGGGTGATGGGGATGGTGCGCGTGGTGCGCGTGGTGGTGGTGGTGATGTTGCAGGCGGTGCTCGGCAACCGTAGCCACGCGCGGGCGCGTCGGCGATACCTGCATCCCCAAACAGGACCGGAGACGCCATGCGGATACCGTGGAGATGAACACGGAACACGACAACAACAACATGGGTAGCAACTTGCGCCTGGGTTTGATTCCTGACTCAAGCGCCCTCTGTGTGTGGAGTTTTATATTCTCTCTACCTCTGTTCTGCATGGGTTTCCTCCAGGTTTCTCCTGTTTCTTCCCAGTTCATAAAAACATACATTGTAACTGGTATTGGCCAAGTGTCCCCAATGCTGAAAAGTTACCAGCAAATTGCTCGCTGAGAATTAAGCACGGCAACTGCGAAAAAAACGTAGCATGAGCCTCCTTTAAAAATAAGTCTTTAGACTCAGTGAGGCTGGTTATTGCTGCTGGCGTATTAACTGTTAAATGCACGCCAACCACTTTGGCGGACGTTCAAAAGATCCCCAACGTCATGTTGAAACAACGATGGCCATTATGTGCTGGGCGCCATGGTCCAAATTGGACAAAGTCGAAGTTATCTAAAACTAAACAATTTTTTTACATACCAGGTAAGGCTCATCGAGCTATACAGATCTTTTTAAAGAAGCGACCTGGCTATCACAAATGATAGCTCGACAAAGTGTCCTATCATCATGTGGACATTTGTAGCAGGCAAGTACTCTAAACGCGTGATGTCGATTCTAAATGTGAAGGGGAAAAACCGGAAAACTGACCCGCAAAATTACTGTTTGGAATTACACCCAACAGTGACATCACCCCCCTGCTCTGACACTACCGCAGGCGGCGACGATTAACTCGCGCTGTAAACAAATGATGGCTCACTACACCAAAGCTTACTTTGAGGAGACCAGTGGGGGGGGGGGGGGGGGGGTTGAGGCGGAAAACATTGCATGAGCTGTTGGCGCCGAGTTCTCGGAGCACAGTCCGCGTTCTCCTAACGCCGCATGTTGGTTTCATAACGCGAATTGGACACAGCGCGTTGAATGCATTAGGAAACGCATTTTTTTCACGAGGATGCGAATTGGATATAACGCCGTCGAGTGAATGGAACTACGTCGCAGCGACTAGGAATGAGCGATCGTACGGTGGCATCGCACAAGGCATCCGGATGCTACTGGATGCTTCTAGACGCTACCCACGCGCCAGTCTTTATTCAGCCTGCATTACACATCCCAGGCGTTATCTTCGGAACAGTGCTTGACACGCTATATTATGTATTATAACGGGATTTTTCCATACTACAGCGGTGTTCTGCAGCAAAGCAAACTACCACCGCGTTATAGGAGGAGAGAGCCGTACCTGTACTGGTGAGCTGAAGGTAGGACTCTGCCAGGAGACGCTGCCGAGACTCATGCCGACACCGCGACCAGATTCGCCCACTGGGACCGACAAGGGGGGCGTTGCCTGAGGGATCAGGGTCACAGGTCAGGAACGTAGGGGGAGAGACCAGGGGAATACACAAATGAGAGTCGGGGTCAAGTGAGATGAGAGAGGTCGGGTGAGACAAGAGGTTAAATGAGATGAGACGTAAAGTGAGATAATGAGTTCAGTTTAAAAATGCGACCAAAGCAAAACTTGGAACTCACGTACACCACCCAGTGGTGAGCTAGACCACTGCATCACGAAAAAAGTCAAAAGTTTCCCCGTGTCGCCAACACAGACCGATAGGGCAAGCGCTGTTAATTGACACCTAATAAGGCCGATATGTACGTACGTGTTAAACTTTCGGACCGTGCGTAGCCAACCGCGCTAATCGGAGGTGCGGGGGAAGGACAACAAAATAAACACAGAAAGCCGTTCTAAAGAAAATATTTTCAATTTAGATTTTCAAGTGCATAGCTCCACACCCATCCGTCTTTGTCTCCCCGCCGCTGATGTTTAAACATTGCACCTGGTCCTAATTTAAGGCCGAGTCGACATTGGGGAGACCCGGGATCGGTTAAGATATTCGTCACCGGTGATGGCCATGAGGGGGAATCGAACCGAGGGTTATGGATTCGTAGCCGCGGTGAGCTCACCATCGCGCTACCACTCCCCACCCAAATAGACATGCACACAAGTAGGTATCGATTGTTGTCCTACCCCCGCACCTCCGATTAGCACGGTTGGCTATGTATGGCGCAAAAGAAGTTCAACATATGTACATACATAAATACAAAGACAAAGATCCCGCATATAAGCCTTACCAGACTGTTGGGGCAAGTGTTGTTAGCGAGCACCTATGAAGGCCGACACGGCATACGAGGGGGTGGGTGGCCAAGCACCACGCCCGGCCGCCTTTATCTCCCCAGTATCGATGTTTACACACCACACCAGGTACTCATAAGGAGGCTGAGTCGACCTAGGGGAGGCCCATGACCGGTTCAGATAATCGTCACTGGCGTTGGCCATGAGCGGGAATCGAACTTGGGTCTCCAGGTTCTCAGCTCAGCCCGCTAATCACTACACTATTGCTCCCCAGACACACAGCTTGCCACACACAGACACGCACGCACACAGACACCCACATAGACACACACACACACAGCTCGCCACACACAGACACGCACACACATAGACACCCGCAGACACACACACACAGACACCCACACAGACACCCACACAGACACACACACAGCTGACACCCACACCTTGCCACACACCTGGTACGCGTGATCGGCGCGCACGTGCCAGAATGCGGCTGCCGTTGGTGCCGAATGGCTCAGCGGCAGGACGCCACGGCCATCTCCGCGGTGCTGCAGCTGCTGCTGCTGCTGATGCAGTTGCTGCAGGTGGTGCGGGTGGTTGTTGTTGTTGTGGTGGTTGTTGTTGTGGTGGTGGTGTGGGTGAGGTGGCACCACCACCGAGGGCAGGTGGCACACGGTCGGCGACACGGCCGACAGGCTGCTGAGGCCGTCGGTCACGGACTCCACGCTCACCTCCACCTCCGTGTAGTAGAAGTCCTCCTCACCGTCGCTGAGATCCGAGTCACCGTTACGGCTGTGTGCGTGTACGTGTCCGGACACAGCAGGGATGACGGGTACGTACGGTGTAGAGACAAAGCATGTATAAGAAGTGTGCGCGCACGACCGACCATGCAAACACGACAAATGTCCATGTGTCCCTGTCCCCTTCCATAGGCCCTGCAAGCAGGTTGAT
This sequence comes from Lethenteron reissneri, assembly GCF_015708825.2. Taxonomy (NCBI): domain Eukaryota; kingdom Metazoa; phylum Chordata; class Hyperoartia; order Petromyzontiformes; family Petromyzontidae; genus Lethenteron; species Lethenteron reissneri. The sequence goes on along the minus strand of NC_083788.1, from coordinate 2,534,162 downwards.
GCACTTATTCACTCGCTCGCTCACTCACTCACCCCAAGTGGATGGTGCGGATGTGTCGCTGTATCCCAGATGAGGTGCTCAGGACCTTTTCACAGTTTGGCCACATGCACTTGAACATCACCTTCATTGAGTTCTGGCGACACAAAAACCAACATCCCCCATTTTAAAAACATCAGTACAGGCAATCCTCGGTTTACGCGCTTTTGTGGTATGCCATTTTGGAATAACGTACGCTTTGTATTCAGACCTTTTATTGACATGCGCGAGACAATTTTAGGAATAACGTCATCCCGCAATGAGACGTACGCACCACCCCTAGCCTGGCACTGCGACACAATGGCGTTGCCAGCAGCCAGTGCGTCACGATAACTCGTGTGCTTTACTGTACAGCATCCTCTCCACAACGCAACTGCGGCATAGTTACATTAAGTAATTCTGTATATCTTTATTTGCATTTTTATTTTATAGGAAGTATATTAGAGTTTACATGATTTTATTTTGAATTAAAAGTATTATATTGCGTGTACATGTAACGTATTGATATAGGCTAGGATAATTGAGGCGATAATGTCTGTGAGTGAAATCCCCTAACCCCCTCCTTTACAATGATTTCTCATGGGAAAATGTATTTTGACATACGCACGCTTTTCAAGGAACTCATCTATTGCGTATGTCAAGGAGCGCCCTGTACGTTCGATAGCCACGTTTTTCTGCAGCCATCTGAAACGCTCTTCCTTCCAATATTAGGAAGTTACTGCAGCTGTGCACTTCTAAATTATCATCTAGATTGACGAACTAATTTCTTTAGAACTGTGCTTGTGTTTAGTTTGTTGTCTTTCCCCCGCACCTCCGATCAGCACGGTTGGCTACGTACGAAAGAAGTTCAACATACACATTTGATTAGATCGCAAGGCTGTCACGACGCTGCTATGTTTCACAGATACGTATGGTCTACAGTAATTTCGCAGTAGGGGGCGATGTTGCTTTTACCCAATTCAGTAATTTAGGAGTAATATTTAAAATATTATTTGGTTCTTTCGGTTAAGTCACGTCTAAAGATAAAATAATAAATTAAATTAAATAATAGCATAATTTATTATTTTATCTTTAGACGTGACTTAACCGAAAGAACCAAATAATAATTCCTGCGGTCACGAAAGTTCTAAAATTAAGATTTAAAATATTTTCCAATGTGGCCCGTGACACCGGTACACGTGGCCTACTACTACTCTTTCTCGCGTGTAGTTGTGGAATTTTTTTTCGTCTGCTGTGAAGGAGACGGCATATCTTTTTTTTTGGTCCGATAATCCCACAGGTATTAACGAGGGTGGCCCGCTAGGCTCCAATCACACACGCCGACAATGAAGCGACGAGCGCGATAGCTTAGCCGTGTCACTGCCCCCCCCCCACCCCCCACTGTACGATGCTTCATGGACTTGTCTACTCCCTCGTCTCTCCCCCAGTCTTTTCTCCTCACGCTAACCCTCAACAGCCTGGCGTGGGACGCCAGACACAATGTCTACTACAACTCGTAATAATAATAATCTACAACACCAAATCACTTTAACACAAATCTAAATAAAAGGCATGGGTTACATTAGAACTAATACTATTCCAGGTAAGGCCCACGGAGCTATACATCCCTTTTTCAGAAGCGACCTAGCCGCACATGACAGCTCAACGAAGTGGATTATCACGTGGACATTAATCGCAGCCGAAAACTTTAAAGGCAAGTTTCTAAATGTGGAGAAAAAATCCGGAAGACCCGGGGAAAAATCCACGCGACCATGGTGAGAGAGACACACACAAACTCCAAATATAACAGCAGGCATCAGGATCGGGATCGAACCCACACCCTCCTGTATGCCAGGCGAGGTCGTTAACATCTTGCCACCGCGTCACCCCAGGGCTGTCCAATTGTTTCGCAGCTAAGACAGAAATCAACTTTGTAACGCCCCCCCCCCTCACCACCCCGAGATGAGGGCCGCTTTGCTCCGCGCCGCTGTACCTTGCGTTTGCGCGGCGACGGCTCCTCGAACAGCAGCTCGCTCTGAGCCGCGTGCCCGTCGTGCCCGTCGTCTGAAAACGCCGCGGCGGCGGCGGCACCGGCGGCCCCGGCTCCGTCGGGTCCATCAGGGGCCGGTCCCCGCGCCACCCCGCGTCTCGCGGGGACGCTCACGGGCTTCGAGGACGGGAAGGCCGGGTGGTGCGCGCTCACGGGAGCGGGCGGCGTCGTACCGCCGCGGTTAGCCTCCTGCGCCAGTTTGCCGACGCAGTTCGCCCCCACCCGCGACGCCTTCGTCGCGACCGGGACGAGCTGCCTCGCCGAAAGCGGCGCCGTGCCCGCGCCCGCCTCCGCCGCTTCCGCCGCCCTCCGGCTGCACCATCAGCTGCGCCAGCCGCGACGAGTAGACGTGGGAAAGGGCCGCGCGCTTTAGGCACACGCCGTCCGGTGGTGCCGGCGCCGGCGGGGGACTGCGGTGACGGTGGAGAATCGGACGAGGGAGATGATGATAGGCAGTCAAAGTCGAAGGGAATGGGGACTTCGGTAGTGGTGGGCATGGACAAAGAGCCGAGCTTGAAGCCCGGTTTCACTCCACTGCCGCCACCACAGCCAATGCCGCCGCCAACGCTGCCGGATGGCTTCTTTTTGTGGGCAGGGTTGGCGGCGTCACGGTTTGGGTTGGCGCCACTCTGAAATTCAGCAGCATTGGCGGCGGCAACTGCAGCGGCGGCGTTTACCTTGCGCCCATCCACACCGACGTCGCCGCGGGAAAAGTCCAGGTCCTTCCGGGCCAGTTCGGTGGCGACGCCGTGGCGGACGGGGAAGGGGGCGGCCGCAAACGCACCGGCGGCGGCCGCGGTGAACGGAGCGGTGCTCCGCGGAGGAGCGGCGGCAAAGGTGGCTGCGTTGCCGAGGGGGGCGCCACTTAGCGGGATGGAGTCCCCGGGAAGGGGGGGCGAGGGCGTAGATGGGTTGGACCGGTCGCTGGGGAGATCCCAGCTCCAGACGCCGCTGCTGCTTCCGAAGCTGGCGGCGAGGTCGGCGCCGCAGACGGCGGCCATGCCTGCCGACACGGCCGCATCGTGCCACGACTGGGCGTCTGCTGGAGAAGCGAGAGATGGGGGGGTGAGGGAGAAAGGTGAAGTACGGTGATGACGATATTGATGAGGGCGACGTATGTATGTACGAACGCATCGTACGTAGCCAACTGTAAGTGCTAATCGGAGGAGCAAAATGGTGATGGCGATGACGGTGATGGTGTTTGCTGGTGACCAACTGGCACCGCGGCCATCATACCGGAAAGGCCAGGAGGGCCAGAGAGGCCGGGCGGGCTCCGCACGAGAGGGCTGGTCGACAGACTGCTGAGCACCATCGCAGCCATCACCTCGTTCATATCCGCTTCACCAGACTTCTTCCTGAAAGATACAAGCTACATTGTGAAGCGCCCAAAATATACCAAACGTCTCGGGAGTGTGGAAATAGAGGAAGGGCGGGGAGGGAATCGCGGGAGCGAGCAAGGAGAAAAGGTAAGCAACTCACCCAATCATTTACCCACCCACTCAATCGTTCACATCACCTACCCAATCAATCACTCACCTACTCATTCACTCACCCACCTCACCCACTCAACCACTCACAGAAATTAAGTAATTAAGAGGGTCCGAAGGTACGGCGGTTGAAGGGGAAGGTCTCGAGTAGAGACTTGAAATCAAAGAGCAGGGCGGACCACACGGAGTTGCCTGTGTAGGAGGGGGCATAGCGACTAAATAAGCGATCACCACCAACAGGAACAACAACAACTCTTATGGCAGTTTCGGAACCAGTGGGAAGTAGAAATTTAGTATCGACGATCCAGCGCATCGTTACAATTCAGAACCACTCGGTGTGCATTCACCTGGTATGGATCACACAAACAACAATCCAAGTTATGCTTATAAGTGTGCAGAGAACAGAGAGGTGCACGCTCGGACAATTAACCAAACGAAGCGTGCTTGGCGTGAAAGGCTGCTGGAAGTGGTTATGCACTTTAATCGACCCTGAAGAGCTGATGGGCTGAGTCCATCACGGACCAGGATTTGAACGAAATCCTTTTGACGGTGACGTGGGAACTCTGCTACAAATGGCAGGTGCCTGGATGTTGACATCTACCAAAAAAAAAACCCCGTTAGCCCCTACTCTAGGAATAATGCCGAGCTGCAGATGGCACAGATTAGGTGACTCAACTCGGCGATGAATATTGATTCCTTAAGCTCATGATAGTAATGTACAGCTCTTTGTCAGTACGCTGTTGGATGAAGGCCTCCCCCCACAATGTGCGAGTTGTACGTGTTGTTTGACCATACTTCACCGCCGACGGTTAGTGGAGGTTGGTCAAAGGAGGGGGAGGGGGGGGGCAGGACTGATTCAAATGTCACTCGCCAAAAATATATAATAGGCAATGTTTTGGGCAATGGTCCTTCTTCATGGGCGCCACGGTGGCGAGATGTTAACTACCTTGCCTGGTATGCAGGAGGTCGTGGGTTCGATCCCTACCCTGATGCCTGCTGTATATTTAGAATGTGCGTCTCTCTCCCTGTGGTCGATTGGATTTTTCTCCAGGTTCTCCGGTTTTTCCCTCTACATTTTTTATCAACTTCACGAATATTTAGGGTATTTGGCTGCTATACATTTCAATGTAATAAGCCACTTTGTTGAGCTATCATTTGCGGGCCAGGTCACTCCCTTAAAAAGAGCTACGTAGCTCAGTGGGCCTTACCTGGCGAAATAACAAAAGAATATACTAGCGGGAAGTACCCGGCATTGCCCGGGGGAAAAATATATTTCAAAACTTAAAAAAACATTACATATACATACACAGATACTAAGCTATTGTGAAAGCCTGGTGGGCCGTTTGTCCATTTCTCCACCAACAAAATGATAAGAGGCTTGCAGAAGTCCAAAAAGTTATAGAAAGTGGCAGGTAAATAGTTGATAGAAAAGGTTTCCGAAAATTGTCGACCCCCCCCCCTCAAAAAATATTTCTACCCCCGCGTAGATATATATACCTACACACCCTACATACAGAGTAAATAGTATCTACTGACTTTGTAGTTGTATCTACTGACTGTACAGCAGTATCTACTGAGCCAGTAGTAGCTACTGACTGTATAAGAGTATTTACTGACTGTAGCAACTACTGATCATAGTTGTATCTACTGGCCCTACAGTACTATCTACCAACTCTATAGTAGTAACTACTAACTCTATAGTAGTATCTACTGACTGTAGCAGTATTTACTGACTGTAGTGGTATATACTGTTTTAGTATCGGCTAACTCTATAGTAGTATCTACCAACACGATAGGAGTATCTACTATCACTACAGCAGTGCATACCGACTGTGGTGGTACCTTCTATGATTACAGCAGTGCATACTGTGGTGTGGCACCTGCTATCACTACAGTAGTACATGCTGACTCTATAGCAGTATATATCGACTCTATAGCACAAACTACTAACTTTACAGTGCCTTCGTGAGGCCTAGTCTCGCGTAGAGCCCCCGGCCTCGCCTAGATAGCCCAGCCGGACGAGGTGGCATCTTGGCAGGCTGGGGCTGGGCCGCTACCCTCGCCCTCCCCCACAATCCCCCTGCCCGCTCTACAAAGATACTATCTAAGCGCTATAATATTAGTATTTACCTACCCTATAGTAGTGTAGTGGTGTAAACTCACACGGAGACGAGATTCTCTGTAAGGGCTATTGCCAGTTTATTAACTCACATACAGAATCACCGGATCACACCAGAGGTAGACACTTCTACACTTGGTCGTTCCCATGGACCGTCCTGGTACCCGCTTAACTCCTCGGCCTATCCTCACCTAAGCTCCCCACTAATCCTATTCTTTCCTCGGCCTAGGGTCTCGGTGCCGAGCGGCGTGTCTTCCGTTCCCTCGAGACCTCCGTTCCCTCGGCTCCCCACAACGACCCCGCCCCTCTGTCCGGGGTCCCCCTTAAGTACCCCTCCCCTCTGGGTAACATGACCTCACCCTATGACATCATCCAGCTCTTTCCTGCCGATGCCCTCACTTCCTCCCATGGGTGGAAAAAACCCGATTTTTCCAGCGGCAGGCATCGGGTTTTTTCTTTAATACAATTAAACCCAATTTCAGTCAATTAAAACCTGGTTTAATGAATACGAAACTCTGATAGGCTTAGGCTGCTTCCTCGTCGGTGCTGCTATCGTACTCGGGGCCGTCGGGCACGGGGTAGTCGTAGAATGCGTCGGGCAGGTTGGTCTTGATGAACACGAGCTTCTCCACAATCGTGGGCGCCAGTGAGTTCCTTAGCTTGGAATGGACGAAGCTCATCGTTGAGAAGTTCCGCTCGGATGCCACGTACGACGTGGCCATGCTGAATAGCTTTATGGCGATCTTCTTCAGGTCGGGCCACTCCGAGCCGTCGGTCTGCCACCACTGCAACGCGGTCTTCTTCCCTTGACCGACTCAATCTTCTTGTGATAATTGATGAGCGTCTTGCAGTGCTTGCACATGTTCGACTTGGCCTTGTGCGGCTGGCTGGCCTCGGTGAAGAGCTCCCAAACGTCGGCAGTCTTACGGCCACGCTTCTTGGGCCGTTGCTCGGGGCCGTCGGCGTCTTCTTCGTCATAGTTGTCGATCAACATGATCTCGTTGCCACCGGAGACGAGCAACACGGCGCTGCTGTCATCATCAACGTCGGGGCTGAGAGCCGTGCGGGCGCCGCTGTTGGACATCGTTGTTGGAAAATGTATATCACTCAATAAGAAAATGGCGTCAATTGCGCAAATAGGCGGAAGCAGGCGCGGTGTCCAGCGGGCCGCTGGCGAAGTGCGGTTCTGCAATTAAAACCAATTAAACCGGATTTCTCCCAATCTCAGATGATCGGGTTAAATATAAAAAGACAATTAAACCCGATTGTAAAAAACCCGACTGTGCCACCCTTGCTTCCTCCAACTACTCCTCTACATCAGTAAGTGCACACATTGTAGTTGGGGAGAAGAGGACATGACACTTTGAAGACTTTACCTCAGCGTTGTGTGTATTTTTTGCATTTTTAACGTGAAAGAGACTTTTCCACCCCCTCCCAACGAAGGCGTGTGCGTTGCTAGGAGCAACCCCCGTCAGCTGTGTCGCGCATGCGAAAATGCGTGCTTTGGCGCGTGCTCAGCGGCGTAAGGAAATAAATAATAGTACTAAATGGTTCATTAAACTACTTTAAAGTTGACGGATGCAAAATCCGAATAGTGCTGGCTCACCACGGGGCTTATCGCGTGGTACCTGGCTACTTTTTTATACGTAAACCCCACGGTTCGTGAGCCAAATCCTTCACAAGTTTCGTCCACAGACACGCAGACAAACGGACAGACAAAAAAATTACATTTATAGGTAAGATAAAAATGCCATTGTCCGAAAGGGTCACCTATTTTTTTTTGTATTTTAAAGGCCACACGGTGTTATTAGCACAGAACGTATCGAGTTGCCGTTGTTCGTGTCCGTGCACCACTGGCAACGTAGTAGTGGCAGCAAAATAACTTCTCTGTCGAAAAACAAATGGGGACACGGTCGTGTACATGATAATCACTTCTTTTCGATTTGTAGTGGTGGCGCCGGCCTGGAATTCGGTCACTCGCGACTGATTTCATCAAGAGCCAGGCGCATTGTCACATTGCAGGACTGAGAAGAGACGTCAGCGGGCAGCGGGGATAGCTTGGGTGATTAAGTTACAGAAACGTCAACATAGATCTAGGGGTTTATTGCACCATTGCGTAAAAAAAAGTGTATGATGTCAAATGCAACTGAAAGTGAAAGTATCATGAAAAATCAACAGCTGAGCATCAAATTGTGATTTAGATGGAGCAGAGTAACCAAAGGACATGTTTGGAAATGATGGGCATTCAGGTGTTTGGGGGCATTCACAGTGTCCCAGCATTTACAGAGAATGAATTGGCCACAATGCCAATGTCGTGATGGTGGCCCTCCACAAATGCTGGGGACTACAGGGCATTGGAAGCTGGGACACTAGCGGGAAAGAGGGGAGGTGACCACCGGAGGACTGTAAGGTTGTCCCTGGATCGCTTTATTTAATCTGTTCCAGAACTAGGGAACACTTCATAGGTCGTACCCTGGATGGTTGCTCCGCAGCTGTCTCCCGTCAGCGTTCGTGTTTGAGGAGATCCGTGAAACCGGTATTGGTCTGGTTGTTGTATTATTGTATTGTTTATTGTTGCTGTTATGAGGGTTATTTGGGTTGCTATAATGGCTGGTAAAATTTTCACTCCCCCGGAGAAGTAGCAAACTTTTTGAATTCAAAGTTAGACGCCATCATTCTGCAGTATACTGGCAGTGATCCTTGTTATACTCCGCACACGGTCATCGGGGTGCGTCGCGTGAAACAGGGGCCCTACCCTAAACTAAATCACAGCGGTGCGAGTATTGACAGCTAGGGTTTCAGTGATAGACCGCCATCTCCAAAGCTCATGTTGCAAAAGGACGCACCGTTAATGATGTATTTATTATTACTGTTTACCTATTCTGAAATGCTCAGAATAGGTAAACAGGAAGGAGGGTCCTACCACGTATTTGCAATTTGGGGGAGGGATGCTGCTGCTGTGTGATACCAATTGGAGGTGCACTTGCTCCAGTAGTCTGTAAAGGCTAGACAGAGGGATCTTTGTCTTTATTTAAATCCAAATTGGGTTAATTTCCAGATAATTATTCAGCATCAGGATGTTTTTGGCCAATTACCGGTACATGTTTTGTATCTTTACAGGTACAGGGGAGAAACCGGAGGACCCGGAGGAATCCCATGCAGAAAAAGGACAGACCAAGCTCCACGTGGAAATGCGCGTCCAGTCGGGTATTGAACCCACAGCCACTTACTTTGAGACATCTCCTTTACCAGTGGCAAAATATAGTAATAGGTTTTTACCCTTTCAACTGGTACAAAAACTGACACCTTTATACAAGGCACTACCGTTACCGCTACTGCATTCATGGAAAGTTCTCAGCTGCCCGGGTTGGTGGTGGGGGGCGTATTGGCGGGGCGGCAGTGGGGGGGGGGGTGTCTTAGGAGGTGGAGATGTTTGACAGCACAACTCGCCCACTCGGCATATGTGAAACTGTACTCAGGGAAGGATAACGCCTCCTTGCCGTGCCCCCCCCCCCCCCACGTTTCGGCTGGGGGGGGGGGGCACACATGGGGACAGGCATAGCCAAGGACGGCACCCCCCCCCTTGTTTGGTCACGCCCCCCCCTCTCCAAACCAAGATTGGCAGATGGACAACAACACATTCCAGCCGCAACGTTGGCTGCATCTTGTCTGAACTCTGACGTGATCTGTCTTTACGATGGCACGGTCGAGGTCGATTCTTTATGTTCGTGTTGGGCTTTGGTTCCACCTCCCCCCCCCTACCACCAATACGCACGCAAAAAAAATATACATCCCTGTGAAAGGGGTGGGAGAAATGTAATCGGGCTGGGAGCTGTGTTTTTCTATAAGAGGTAAGAAAAAAAAACTATGTTTGTTTGTTTTGTGGTATGTATCAGTGTAAACTTCCCGCATGAGGCGTAAACATTGTAAATGATGGTTAACGGCACAATGGGCAATTATATCTCTGGGTTGGGATGTAACTCTGTGGATGGAAAGTCATTGAGGACGAGTGAAAGGGCAACACGTGGGTTCGAGGGGTGTGTCACCAAGGAGAGGAAGGGCAGGGTTAGTAGGCGTCATTAAGAACTGAGGGCAATCGTGGGATAAGGAGGTTATTGAGAAGGTAAAGGCAGGTCTGGTACGGGACATGAAGAAGCGGAGAGCAACACTTGAGTTAAGGGGGGGAAGGGGCAATTAATGGGGGGAAGGGCAGGGATAAGGGGGGCAATGAGGGGAAGCGTTTAGGTTAGTTGCATTCAGGAGCGAAGGGCTAGAGAGGCACTGAGGACAGAAGGGCAACACGTGGGTTGGGGGGGGGGGCACTGAGGAGAGGGGGGCACAGCAGTGCTGGTGGGGTGGCGGCGGCTGCGCGGGGCAGGGCACACCCAAGGCGTCCCTCAAAAGCGCCGAGAACCCGGTCGGAACCGGTCCAGCTGCCCACAAAAACAGCCACTTTGCCGCCGTCTTAACCCTTACTTCACCGAACCGAGACGCGTAAATCCAATGGGATCCGCGGCGGCATCGCACACAAAGACGACAAAGATCCTCCCCCACCACCCGCTCCCTACCGCCCCCTGTGTAGTAGCCACACAGAACGTTGGGTGGCAAGTTCCTGTTAGCGAGCACCTGTGAAGCCGCCGGCACGGTGCACCGCACCTAAGGAGGCGTGCGTGCGTGTGTGGCCAGCAGAGGTGGGACAAAGTCATTGTTATGCAAGTCCAAGTCGAGTCTGAAGTCATCAAATTCATGACTCGAGTCTGACTCGAGTCCAAGTCACATGACTCGAGTCCACACCTCAGAGGTGGGACAAAGTCATTGTTATGCAAGTCCAAGTCGAGTCTGAAGTCATCAAATTCATGACTCGAGTCTGACTCGAGTCCAAGTCACATGACTCGAGTCCACACCTCAGAGGTGGGACAAAGTCATTGTTATGCAAGTCCAAGTCGAGTCTGAAGTCATCAAATTCATGACTCGAGTCTGACTCGAGTCCAAGTCACATGACTCGAGTCCACACCTCAGAGGTGGGACAAAGTCATTGTTATGCAAGTCCAAGTCGAGTCTGAAGTCATCAAATTCATGACTCGAGTCTGACTCGAGTCCAAGTCACATGACTCGAGTCCACACCTCAGAGGTGGGACAAAGTCATTGTTATGCAAGTCCAAGTCGAGTCTGAAGTCATCAAATTCATGACTCGAGTCTGACTCGAGTCCAAGTCACATGACTCGAGTCCACACCTCAGAGGTGGGACAAAGTCATTGTTATGCAAGTCCAAGTCGAGTCTGAAGTCATCAAATTCATGACTCGAGTCTGACTCGAGTCCAAGTCACATGACTCGAGTCCACACCTCAGAGGTGGGACAAAGTCATTGTTATGCAAGTCCAAGTCGAGTCTGAAGTCATCAAATTCATGACTCGAGTCTGACTCGAGTCCAAGTCACATGACTCGAGTCCACACCTCAGAGGTGGGACAAAGTCATTGTTATGCAAGTCCAAGTCGAGTCTGAAGTCATCAAATTCATGACTCGAGTCTGACTCGAGTCCAAGTCACATGACTCGAGTCCACACCTCAGAGGTGGGACAAAGTCATTGTTATGCAAGTCCAAGTCGAGTCTGAAGTCATCAAATTCATGACTCGAGTCTGACTCGAGTCCCAAGTCACATGACTCGAGTCCACACCTCAGAGGTGGGACAAAGTCATGTTATGCAAGTCCAAGTCGAGTCTGAAGTCATCAAATTCATGACTCGAGTCTGACTCGAGTCCAAGTCACATGACTCGAGTCCACACCTCAGAGGTGGGACAAGTCATTGTTATGCAAGTCCAAGTCGAGTCTGAAGTCATCAAATTCATGACTCGAGTCTGACTCGAGTCCAAGTCACATGACTCGAGTCCACACCTCAGAGGTGGGACAAAGTCATTGTTATGCAAGTCCAAGTCGAGTCTGAAGTCATCAAATTCATGACTCGAGTCTGACTCGAGTCCAAGTCACATGACTCGAGTCCACACCTCAGAGGTGGGACAAAGTCATTGTTATGCAAGTCCAAGTCGAGTCTGAAGTCATCAAATTCATGACTCGAGTCTGACTCGAGTCCAAGTCACATGACTCGAGTCCACACCTCAGAGGTGGGACAAAGTCATTGTTATGCAAGTCCAAGTCGAGTCTGAAGTCATCAAATTCATGACTCGAGTCTGACTCGAGTCCAAGTCACATGACTCGAGTCCACACCTCAGAGGTGGGACAAAGTCATTGTTATGCAAGTCCAAGTCGAGTCTGAAGTCATCAAATTCATGACTCGAGTCTGACTCGAGTCCAAGTCACATGACTCGAGTCCACACCTCAGAGGTGGGACAAAGTCATTGTTATGCAAGTCCAAGTCGAGTCTGAAGTCATAAAATTCATGACTCGAGTCTGACTCGAGTCCAAGTCACATGACTCGAGTCCACACCTCAGAGGTGGACAAAGTCATTGTGATGCAAGTCCAAGTCGAGTCTGAAGTCATCAAATTCATGACTCGAGTCTGACTCGAGTCCAAGTCACATGACTCGAGTCCACACCTCAGAGGTGGGACAAAGTCATTGTTATGCAAGTCCAAGTCGAGTCTGAAGTCATAAAATTCATGACTCGAGTCTGACTCGAGTCCAAGTCACATGACTCGAGTCCACACCTCAGAGGTGGGACAAAGTCATTGTGATGCAAGTCCAAGTCGAGTCTGAAGTCATCAAATTCATGACTCGAGTCTGACTCGAGTCCAAGTCACATGACTCGAGTCCACACCTCAGAGGTGGGACAAAGTCATTGTTATGCAAGTCCAAGTCGAGTCTGAAGTCATCAAATTCATGACTCGAGTCTGACTCGAGTCCAAGTCACATGACTCGAGTCCACACCTCAGAGGTGGGACAAAGTCATTGTTATGCAAGTCCAAGTCGAGTCTGAAAGTCATCAAATTCATGACTCGAGTCTGACTCGAGTCCAAGTCACATGACTCGAGTCCACACCTCAGAGGTGGGACAAAGTCATTGTTATGCAAGTCCAAGTCGAGTCTGAAGTCATCAAATTCATGACTCGAGTCTGACTCGAGTCCAAGTCACATGACTCGAGTCCACACCTCAGAGGTGGGACAAAGTCATTGTTATGCAAGTCCAAGTCGAGTCTGAAGTCATCAAATTCATGACTCGAGTCTGACTCGAGTCCAAGTCACATGACTCGAGTCCACACCTCAGAGGTGGGACAAAGTCATTGTTATGCAAGTCCAAGTCGAGTCTGAAGTCATCAAATTCATGACTCGAGTCTGACTCGAGTCCAAGTCACATGACTCGAGTCCAAGTCACATGACTCGAGTCCACACCTCTGGTGGCCAGCACCGTGCCCGGCCGCCTTTGTCTCCCCAGTGCCGATATGTTACACACGCCGCACGAGGTAGCCGTTTAAGGCCGAGTCAACCTCGGGGCAAGGCTTCTCAGGACCGTGTTCAGATATTCGTCACCGATGTTGGCTGCGAGCGGGAATCGAATTCGGGCCGTCGGGTTTGAAGAGCGGCCCGCCGACAACTGCGTCACCGCTCCCCCACACGCACAAAACACGGGGGGCGCACGTACTACGTACGCACTTCGAATTCACTGCCAGGAGTGCTGCCGAATGAATTAATCGGTCGAATGGGAAGAAGGATGCCCGTTATTCTCGTGTCCCCTCACTCATTGTTGTTCTAACATAGAATTAATTCCGGAATTGAGCAACCGCAATAGTCGGGAGTTAATTTTAGTTTTGTAGAACGTTAAATGCGCGCGCAGTGCCTTTGTCACTCCACTGACAAAGGCTGAAGGGTTCCCCGCGCTGTTGTTCTGACCATACTTCACCACGCTGGCGAGTGCGGGTTTGTGAAGCGGTGTGCTGGGTGAGGGTGGCGGGGTTAGGAGAAAGCCCAGGACCGATTCGGATATCGCTCGCTCGCTGATGTTAGCTGTGGCTTGCTAACTGCACAGTGCGCTAACCACTGCGCCAGCACTCCCCTACCACCCGCCCGCCCTTTGTCCATTCACTTCGGGTAAACATTTTATTTATTTCCATTAATCCACTGTGGCCTCGGTTAACCATGCACACTATAGGGGGGGCCGAGCCCAGTTAGCGAGCACCTATTACGGCAGGCAAGGCACGCAAACAACGTGGTACTGCGAGCTCCCACGCTTCGCCACCTTTGTCTTCCCATTGATTCCGTCGTTGACTCATCGCACGAGGCACTTATTCACACCGAGTCAACCTACGGGGGCAGGGAAGGTGGAGACCTTGGCAGTGCTCAGATTATGTGTTCAGCCTTTGAATCAAAGATATGTTGTCGGATGTTAAGAAATTGTGGTGGGCAAAGCATTACATCACTGCTTCTCACCCTCCAACACCCTTTCTCCTAAGACAAAGATCCCCCGCATAGCCTTAACAAACTGTTGGGTCAAGTGCTGTTAGTGAGCACCCCTGAATGCCGGCACGGCACGCGAGGGGGTAGGTGGCCAGCACTATGTCCGGTCGCCTTTGACTCCCTCGTGGCAATATTTACACACCACACCAAGTACCCATTTTAGGCTAAATCGACCTAGGAGAGGCCCAGGACCGGTTAGGATAATCGTCACTGGTGTTGGCCGTGACCAGGTCCGTAGCGCAGCGCGGTAACCGCTACACTACCACTCTCCGTCGTATCACGTACACACACAAAGACGTGCATGCACTCTCCTACTTTCACTCTTTCAACACATTCATTCACATTCACACCCACTCTTACACACGCCTATTCCCATCACACACACACACACACCGAGTGCATATCCAGCGCCAACATTTCACTCTCCGCACCTTTCCACATGCGTACAAACACAAATACACAAGACATATCCCTCTTACGCCAAAGATCCCCCCGTACAGACTTTAACAGACTGTGGGGGGCAAAGAGCCTGTCAATGAACACATTTGAAGGCCGACCAGCGCCACACCCAGCCGTCTTTGTCTCCAAAGTGCCGATGTTTACACCACAGCACCGGATACTCATTTGAGGCCAAGTCAATATAAGGCTCTCAGGACTGGTTCAGATATCGCACTTGATGTTGGCCGTGGTCGAGAACTGTAGCCGTTTAGCAAGATTTGTAGCGCAGCGAGCTTACTACTGCGTCACAGCCTCGTACACACATAGACAAAGACACACACACACGCATATTGCCCGCGCTTGCCGCCGCTGTTATTGGTGGCCGACAATTGAATTGGGTTTGTGGGGCAGTGTGGCAGTATGCTAAGCACTGCACCATCACTCCCACCCGACACACACACACTCACAACTACAACCTTCCCCCCCCCCCAGCTCACACACACAGTTATACCCCCCCCCCCTCCTCAAAAACCCACCCAAGCACCAACGCACACACTCAATCCGCCTCTCCCCAGTCAGCCAGCAATACACACACACACTCCATCACATAAAATGCTATCTTGTAGGAATGCCCTGGAACGCGCGGAATGGACTCGACCGGTAAAGGGCAAAAAAATAATTACGTCATCCATAAACAACCCCTTGCCAACTCACCCCCCCCCCCTCTCAAGTGTGAGTCCAATGGTACATTCCATTATTTTCAGCTGGCAACTGCCCAGCCAATGAACGGCCAAGGGAGGGGAATAGCAGGTGGGATTGGAGGGGGGGGTGTAAGGGGTGGGGGGGTACTGGAGCGGGGGGGGGGTTACTGGGGGTGGGGGCTGAATGGGGGGGGGGAAATCAGGGTTACATGAGGACAGGGAGATGTGTTTTTAATTTGTAAGCCGCTGCTGCTGCTGTGGCTCGAGTATTTCTCGATGCATGCACACGCGCAACGTGTACACGCACACGCACGCACTCCCGAGGCGCCGTGTACACATACGCGTGGATACGCGCAAAACGAATACGTGCACAACGCACTTGGTTGTCTGTATGTACGCTCGAGACGGGGGTACACGCGGTCTGCACTGGCGTGTGCGGGTGTACTACCACGACTGTGTACACCACGACTGTGTACACCACGAGTGTGTGTGTGTAGACCGTGTACACGAGCGGTGGTGTAGCGGTTCGCGCGCTGCGCCACGAAACCCGGCGACCCGCGCTGGCAGTCTTGGTGTTGACCTGTCACCGGTCTTGGGCGACTCAGCCTTAAATGAGCAGCTGGTACTGTGTGTAAAACATCACAAGTGGGGAGACAAAGGCGGCCAGGCGTGGTATTGGCCACCCACCCCCCCCCCCCCCATTTGTGTGCCATGCCCTCGCTAACAGCACTTGTCCCAAACAGTCTGTTCAAGGCTGGATCTTTGTCTTTGCACAAAAGCGTCCACTGCGCTTGCTTGCGCGACGGGCGTGTACACGAGTATACACGTGTACACGTGTATACACGGCTGACAGCAGACGCGCGCTGAACACTCGTGAGAGACACGCACATTCTGGAGCAAGCGAGCATCGTCGATCAATGTCTATCCACTGCTGGATGAAGGCCGCCTCCCCCCACCCCGCAGGTCTACTCAATATGCGCGTGTACTCAATACGCGCGTGTACACAGCAGGCACGTGCAGCACATCGAGTATTACCACCGCTGCGTGCGCATTTCCAAACGCAATACAGTACGTACACACACACACACGTGATATGACACTATAATTCCACAAGACACGCGCGCATTAAATAATGCAAGCGGTCAAAATACACAAACAAGCTACTTCTGGGCGCTGCGGTGGCTAGGAGATGTGAACTGCCTCGCCTGGTCTACAGGACGGGTGGGTTCGATCCCGACCCTGACGCCTGCTGCTGTATATTTGGAGTTTGCGTGTCTCTCATCGTCATCACGGTGGCTAGGAGATGTGAACTGCCTCGCCTGGTCTACAGGACGGCGTGGGTTCGATCCCGACACGGGCGCCTGCTGTATATTTGAAGTTTGCATGTTCTCCCCGTGGTCGTGTCTAATAT
>NC_083788.1:2407584-2509654 GCF_015708825.2 Lethenteron reissneri | reverse complement strand
GTGGACATGTGGTCTCTGGGCTGCATAATTGCCGAGCTCGCTTCTGGGGAGTCCTTTTCACGGCAACAGGAAATCCAATTGACGAAATGATCACGGTACCTGAAATATGGCAAATATAATCTCATTATTTATGATTTTGAAGCCTATGGCTTAGTTTTAGTTGAGCCGCTCACACTGCTAATGCTGAGTGATGGTCCATTAGTCGCTAACAACGATATAGGAGACTGCCCTGGACTGCAATACACGGTTCAAGTAATCTGTGGAGCAATCATACTTTTGGCCTCATCCATGGGAACAAATGTTGCTCTGCTGCAGTATGTACATAGAGAATAGACATATCTTTAATGTGATCAGACACTAGTTGGACACGTATGATGGATTTGGCCTTGGTCATAATAACTCAGAGTGACAGACTTTTACCCTTTCCATTCTTCGGGTTCATTGTTCGTCCCGAAGGTTCCTGAAGTCACCTTCAAAGGGCATATTTGTAATTAAGTACCCAATACAAATTAAATCTATTTGGCAGTGGTGTAAAAGGATGTGCAGTTCTTGGGAATAAACGTTTCAGTTTTATAGACCTTTATACATTTGAGGAAGTCTACTGTATGTATGTTTACGATACACACAGTCCAATGACCTAACCCATGTATATTAATTTCACTGTGACCTGTGCACAGATTCTTGGTCTCCCACCCAGTCCTATGATTGATGCTGCGACCAGAATGCACATTTCCACGGGTGAGTGGGAGGGCAGTTGCTACTTCTGTTGTCACAATTATTCAGGCAAGCATTGCCGTAATGTACTTTGTTCTTCTTCTTGGTTCTTTGGTAATCACGTAGAAGGGAAATAATAAAATAATAAAAATAAAACATAATAAAATAATTTTCACGACGTTTGTGGCCACAACGCAAGCAGCCGTCATCAGGTGAGACCAGGTCTGTCTTCCCAACAATACAAATTACAGACCTTGTCTTCACCTGAGGACGGCTGCTTGCGTTGTGCCGAAACGTCGTGAGAATCATTTTATAATGTTTTATTTTTATTATTTTATTATTTCCATTCTACGTGACCTTACCGAAAGAACCAAGAAGATGAATCCCTGCAGTCACGAAAGCTTTAAATCGAAATGTACTTTGTTCTTATTCCTCGGAACTCGTTTCACTCATTTTCTCTCCAACACAGACAAGAATGGGTGCCACAGGGTGGACGGCAGGAAGGTCTTTCCAAACACCTCCTCTATTGAGAAAAAAGCTTTGGAATACGAACAGAGAGATAATCGATTTCGTCGAAGGATGCCTTGAGTAAGATATAACTGCACTGTCTACATATTATCTTAATTCATAATTATTTTCGTGTTCACCATCAGCACTTTCATAAAAGAGTACACACTACTACGAGTGATGTATGTTTTACTGACAGGAAGTGGCTTTGTGTCATAACAGGGCAATATTTCTGGCCTTGTGCCTTCTTACATTCGTTAGCACAATGAATGTAAATAATTGCATGTGCCACACCTAGAAGAAATGTAGACGGTAACTGAACCCTGACGATTCCCCGTTTATATCTTGGCAGGTGGGATCCCGTTCGCCGGCTCACGCCTGAAGAGGCTTTGAGCTACACGTGGATTCAGGATGGCACCGAGGTCGAAAGCCACGCTAGTCACAATGAACCGGATGCAGTGGACGCATCGATTAAAATGGACGAGATCGTGGAGGTGGATCGTGTGAGCCAATGCGAAAAGGGAAGGACGAATGATTCTGGGTTAGATCTCGAGGAAGATTTCGTGTCATCCAAGAGCCGATTGTGAGTCTCCACGTGCATCTTGAAGAATATTGTGTCGGTTAAGTTCTCATGAAGTGACTTGGATGTTTTTCCCTGCTCCAATGAGCTTAGAGAAAACAATAATTTCGCTCTGCATTCAGATCTCATTAAGAGGTTGCTCCTTCTCCTCTGCCGTCTGGAACTGTCCTTCCCCAGCCATCTTCATTGTCGACTTCATGCTCTTGTTCAACTCTAGGCTCCAGATCTTCCTCTTCTCCTCTGCCTATGACTCTAGAAAATAATCAGAATATGTATTTATACTGGAGGAATTCGATAAGCTATGAAGCTCTTTTTCACGGATGTCCAGTATAATGTCCAGCAGTACTGGACATAATTCTTACATTGGTCTTCATTTATAGATTGGCCCCTGCTATGGGAATGGGGAATTCCCACCACTCTGCTTGATCGTTTGGGGTAGCGATAGGGGTAGGGGCAGTGATGTACTTGACATCTGTGAGAAGGAGCTTTATAGGTCATAATATTCCCACAGTCTAAATCAATATTCTGATTCTGAATATATTCTGATAGGGGTAGTCCTGGTTGTGGCCGTGGGGCAGGGCAGGGAGTAGTCGTAGGATAGATAATGGAATTGTATTGCAGTAGGAAAGTTTCAGCACAAATAATGAAAGACAGACAGAGGCATAACAGTGGCACTTACAACTCTCTTTCAGCTCGAACGCCAGTTCCCACACTACCCTGGAATACCAGCACAGCAGCACGAACGGCAGTTCCCACACTGTCATGGAACACCAGCGCAGCAGATCGAACGGCAGTTTCCACACTGTCATGGAACACCAGCGCAGCAGATCGAACGGCAGTTCCCACACTGCCCTGGTGGAACACCAGCGCAGCCATCAAGCGACAAGTGAAGCTGTCGCCAACACCGGAAACGAAGGCATCGAGGGGGCCTGGGCGGAGATTTGCACGAGTGCGGCAGCGACTCCGGACATTTCTTAGATTTGTCCGGAAGCATTGCTGCTGCAATGCGGAAGAGTAAAGGCCCCCATCATTGGCGCAGCCCACCACTCCAGTACAGTGGAGGTAAGGGTTGGTGGATCACTCCGTTTCCCCGTGGACGCCGTATTCTGGCTTGCCAGGAGAAGGCAGTACAACAAAAATGTGGACTCCACCTCTTCCGTCTGTATGGGATTGAGTGTTTCCCCGCCTCGCATGTGTAGGGTTTTTTTCTTTCCGGATCCCCAGTTTCCTCCAACATTTAAAAGCCACTCATTATTTGGCCGATAACACCTTAACGTATCGAGCTTGGAGATTACATTCAAAAATAGCTCAGCTCTTATTTTGAGCTTGTTAACAGAAGCTCAGCTCTTGCGTAATACATTTAAATCTTTCAGCTAAAGTGCAATCAACAAGATAAATGTTCAATTTCAGAAACAAGCCAAAGATCTATATTGTAAAGGAAAAGGATTATTTTGTCTAGGAGTTCAGTTTTATTGTAAGCTATTTATTTCATAACAATCGGAATGTCTAATTAACATAGCTTAAAAATACATGATCATCCTGAGGAAATGTATGTTAACATTCCGTCACCCCAAAACATATTTTCTACCAATTTTACATGGAGAAGATAAATCCAAATTTGTGTTGCACTGCATCCAGCTGGCTGCTTCTCTCGTCCGTGTTCCACTCGCTTGTCGCACTGTGTCATGCAGCACCTTGAGACACGACTTGGAGACTTGCTGTGTGTCTTGAGTGCTCTGTCCCTTGATGACCCATGCTTCCCCTGGGTTTGTGCCCGGAACAGGTGACGCCACTGGGGGATGTCCACACCTGGAATGGAAGAGACGGGGACCCGACCCCAGACCTCAAGACATGGGCATCCTGCAACCTCTCACCACACCATCTGCACACACCCCACACACACACACACCACCCACACACACACACCACCCACACACATCACACAACCCACACACGCCCCATCCACCTACACACATCACGCACGCCACCCACCCAGACACACGCCACCCACCCAGACACACGCCACCCACCCACCACACACACACACACCCCACGCATACACACACCCAACGCATGCACACACCCCACCCACACACCACCCACCCACATACACACATCACGCACCCCACCACCCATGCACACGCCACCCACCCAGACACACGCCACCCACCCACCCATCCACACAAACCACCCCACCCACAACACACACCACACACACACCCCACCCACACACCACCCACCTACACACATCACGCACCCACCACCCATGCACACTAACCACCCACCCATCACCGACCAATAACACCCCCCTCCTTTCTCTTGACTCACTGTTACTGAAATAGCTAAGGATGTTTTTAACTCGTATATAATAACTGTATATATATTAGTTTAGTTTCACCGTGTATTGAATTTCGAGGAAGACCGTCACAATGACAGTATTAATGCGGAAGATTTAAATGTGCAATATGTCTTTCTTTCATGAAAGTTTGCAAACAAGCCTCGTGTTCAATATTTTGTAAATACAATTTTTTCAGTATTTTGTAAATATATGTTTTTCATTTGTAGTAATGTTTTTTGGCATTTATGGTTTTGTTGGAACGTTTATGAAGATTGTTTTACTTGCTTGCACCACACACACACATACACCCCACGCATATACACACCATTCACATAACAAGCACACCCCACACACACACCATGCTTGCACTCCACGCACACGCCACACACACCACGCACACATACACCCCACACATACTCACACTGCACACCCTATGCACACATCCCACACAAACACTCCATGCACACACCACACAGACACCCTACAAACAGACACACACCCCATGCACACACCACACACCCCACGCACACATACACCCACACACACCCCATGCACACACCACACACACACCCTACAAACAGACACACACCCCACGCACACATACACACACCATGCACACACCCCATGCACAGACACAACATGCATTCACCCCATGCACAAACCCCGACTAGCGCTTAGGTCAACTCGAACACACAAACCGAACCTCTCCACCTGCGTTTTCATCCCGGCAACCTAGCGAGTGACCTGGCCATGGGTTTCCCATGTGAGAGAGAATTGGCAAAGTTCGGTGTGAGATGGAGACTCCCGGACCCTGTGGTAAAACATGGGTGAGTTTGACGCGAGACCACCTCCAGGATAATCCGGGTAGCATATGATGGTGCACCCAGATACACGAGCACTCAAGGGGGGGTAAGTTAGAAAGGGCAGGTCGTGTTGGAATGCAATAAAACTGTTTTCCTGAGACAGACGGTGCGAGTGGGAGAATGGCGAGTGTGGCCTGGGTGCATCATCAACACATCGCGCATCTAAAATTATCCCTGATTATGACAATAGAAACCGCTGTAAGTGTATCAAAGTGTGGCATTGACATTGTGTGCATGTTGAGTAGTGTGGAGGGGGTAGGCTCGAGAATAAGCGTGGCAGGCAGAGGCCATGCGCTTGATGAATTTCCCTGGCATTAAGTGGCCAGCACGGCTAGTGGCGAAACTCTTCAACCTCACTCCCGCTGGTCCCCATCACGGATCGTGTGGTAAACAAGAGGTAGAGGGAGTCGGGGAGCACGTGTACGTGGGCTTACAGCAAGTGGTGTGGTGGACCGTAATGGGCGAAGGCCATTTTCCAATTCGCCTTTAACGCAACGAAAACATTCAGCATCTGCACATGCTCGGAGTTCATCACTCTATCTTCTCGGCAGACAATATCTCAGCCACATTCCATTCAGTAGATGAAACTCATTTGTACTCCTTAAAGTGATTGGCCAGATTTTAATTATCTGATGGACACTTACAAATATCGTCCTGAAATAGTAGTCATATCATCAGCACCTGTCCAATCATCAGCACACTCTGAAAGTGACCTTCTCTGGCAACACTGTGAAACAACAACCCCACTCCAGCCTGTCTCGGTGTGAAGCTGAACCGTACGCTAACCTTCCGCAACTACATGAAAAAGGTAGCCGCCAAAACCAAAACAAGGGTCAACTTGGTCCACAAACTGGCAAGCACAAGCTGGGGAGCATCAGCACCAGTGCTATGGACACCAATGATGGCCCTTGCGTATTCTATAGCCGAGTACCGTGAACCAGTATGGACCAGAAGTAGTCACTCTCAACTTGTTAATGTCCAATGGAACATTGCAATGCAGTGTACCACTGGAACCTTCAAGTCGACCCCAACACCCTGGCTTCCCGTGCTGTCACATCTCTCCCCAATCCATCGCAACTCTGCAACCCTCCGGGAAATCCTGCGAATTGAGCAAAACAGCCGCCTTCCCATTCATCAGGACCTCAATAACGTCCCTCACCATTGCATTACGTCATGCAAGCCATTTTGGTCCTATCTCGGCCTCGCTGTGCGCTGCGTTGCACCGCTAGTCGAGTAGATAACCTTGCGTTCAATAAACCCTCGGAGCCAGGATGAACGTCCAACTCCAATCGTCATTTATTGATTGTAACAAGGTAAAACTGGTGAGAAAACACAGATACAGCATCTGTTATAATCCGGAAACACCAACACAATGAACACCACAGCATCAGAACATTGTCTTAGATAACAATAGATTCTGGACGGACCAGGCCCCTAAATTACCACTGAACAACTAGACAAAAGCACAAGCCGGTGCGTTGCATACAGGCACATCGTGTATTCATCCCACTGCACCCCAAATGTACAGCATTACACATAACACTAAACTGTGGATGAGATACTTCGTCATCTTTACTCTCAGGATCGCAACATAGGCACAAGTCTGACTCGACCTACTAAATCACAAGTAACATCCACAATAAGGAAAGTCGCAGGCTTCGTTACTAACTAGGCGTCGTATTTACTACAACAACTTAACGGCACCATAAAGGCATTTACATCACTATAACGGTCATTCCAACATTACAACAGCATTGCCAATATTATAGGAATATAAACAACTTACAGACAATGCTTCTTAAGCTCCCACAATGGACAAGTGCGGCTGTGGTCTCACTGAGATGCGATGCGTGCCGCCATCTTGACTTATCTATGTAATGGCCGACGCCCGCGTGTAACATTGGAAATCTAAAACCGTAACTTCCTGGTCACGTGACCAAAATTAGCATAAAAAAACAGGAACTTCCTGTGAACATATGCTCCACATCTGCCGTGAGGCAAGACAGGTCCAATTCCTTGAACCTTTAGCAATGCGAATTCAACCCCGATTAAGCTTGGAAAACTGAAGGGAGTTCAACAGAACTCACAAACACCATGTGAAAAATCCAAAGCAGATAAATAATTTTGATCTTCCACGAAGCTCATGGTCCACCTTAAAATGCATCCGCACAAACCATGGGAGATGCGGATACCTGATGCACAAATGGAAAATTAAAATCTCCAGTGTGCGACTGTGGTCATCCAGAACAGACCATACAACATATAACGATGCAATGCCCGATTCACAAATACGAAGGATACATCACAGCGATACATATTCCAAGTTAAGATTGCTCATCTGGAAACATTCTTAAAATAAATCTTTCATCACGGCCTTGTGTATACTGTCGTCTTCAACTTTTATGCATTCAGTCTATCTGGCCTCTTTATCTGGTATGGAAAACAACCATTATCCAAAACCTTGCCTATTATATATTTTACTTTTAGGATCGTGTCATTGACGAATGTGTCGCCTTTTTGTGAAGAAGAGTTGCTGTCAAATTACCCACGTACGTGATAAGATTATTTTTCGTACTCCATGTTGAAATTTGTGAGCATTGAACTGTCTTTTTGGCTGATCGACATTTCAGATGTCCCCATTGTTTTTAACAGTAGAACATTGATAATTGGTTCTTTACCCTTCTATCTGGCAACAAAACTGACACCTTTTTGCAAGGAGTCATGTTTGCATAGACCGCAATACCTGCAGTCATAATACAAACAAAAGAACATAACTCTGATAATGTGCACTGTCCTTGAAGTTGATTGGTCCACACCCGAGGCAGCTTTCCTTCGAGCCTAGTCTCATATGGGTTGGACCAGATGACGCCAAAAGGCGCACAACTCAAGGACAATGCACCATCAGAGTATGAGAGCGCGGGGCAAGCATCTACACTATGGGGACCTCATTTGCCAGTAAAAATATGATAATTGGTTCTTTACTCTTCTATCTGGCAACAAAACTGACACCTTTTTGCAAGGAGTCATGTTTGCATAGACCGCAATACCTGCAGTCATAATACAAACAAAAGAACATAACTCTGATAATGTGCACTGTCCTTGAAGTTGATTGGTCCACACCCGAGACAGCTTTCCTTCGAGCCTAGTCTCATATGGGTTGGACCAGATGACGCCAAAAGGCGCACAACTCAAGGACAATGCACCATCAGAGTATGAGAGCTCGGGGCAAGCATCTACACTATGGGGACCTCATTTGCCAGTAAAAATATGATAATTGGTTCTTTACCCTTCTATCTGGCAACAAAACTGACACCTTTTTGCAAGGAGTCATGTTTGCATAGACCGCAATACCTGCAGTCATAATACAAACAAAAGAACATAACTCTTATAATGTGCACTGTCCTTGAAGTTGATTGGTCCACACCCGAGACAGCTTTCCTTCGAGCCTAGTCTCATATGGGTTGGACCAGATGACGCCAAAAGGCGCACAACTCAAGGACAATGCACCATCAGAGTATGAGAGCTCGGGGCAAGCATCTACACTATGGGGACCTCATTTGCCAGTAAAAATATGATAATTGGTTCTTTACCCTTCTATCTGGCAACAAAACTGACACCTTTTTGCAAGGAGTCATGTTTGCATAGACCGCAATACCTGCAGTCATAATACAAACAAAAGAACATAACTCTGATAATGTGCACTGTCCTTGAAGTTGATTGGTCCACACCCGAGACAGCTTTCCTTCGAGCCTAGTCTCATATGGGTTGGACCAGATGACGCCAAAAGGCGCACAACTCAAGGACAATGCACCATCAGAGTATGAGAGCTCGGGGCAAGCATCTACACTATGGGGACCTCATTTGCCAGTAAAAATATGATAATTGGTTCTTTACCCTTCTATCTGGCAACAAAACTGACACCTTTTTGCAAGGAGTCATGTTTGCATAGACCGCAATACCTGCAGTCATAATACAAACAAAAGAACATAACTCTGATAATGTGCACTGTCCTTGAAGTTGATTGGTCCACACCCGAGACAGCTTTCCTTCGAGCCTAGTCTCATATGGGTTGGACCAGATGATGCCAAAAGGCGCACAACTCAAGGACAATGCACCATCAGAGTATGAGAGCTCGGGGCAAGCATCTACACTATGGGGACCTCATTTGCCAGTAAAAATATGATAATTGGTTCTTTACCCTTCTATCTGGCAACAAAACTGACACCTTTTTGCAAGGAGTCATGTTTGCATAGACCGCAATACCTGCAGTCATAATACAAACAAAATAACATAACTCTGATATGCAAACATGACTCCTTGCAAAAAGGTGTCAGTTTTGTTGCCAGATAGAAGGGTAAAGAACCAATTATCATATTTTTACTGGCAAATGAGGTCCCCATAGTGTAGATGCTTGCCCCGAGCTCTCATACTCTGATGGTGCATTGTCCTTGAGTTGTGCGCCTTTTGGCGTCATCTGGTCCAACCCATATGAGACTAGGCTCGAAGGAAAGCTGTCTCGGGTGTGGACCAATCAACTTCAAGGACAGTGCACATTATCAGAGTTATGTTCTTTTGTTTGTATTATGACTGCAGGTATTGCGGTCTATGCAAACATGACTCCTTGCAAAAAGGTGTCAGTTTTGTTGCCAGATAGAAGGGTAAAGAACCAATTATCATATTTTTACTGGCAAATGAGGTCCCCATAGTGTAGATGCTTGCCCCGAGCTCTCATACTCTGATGGTGCATTGTCCTTGAGTTGTGCGCCTTTTGGCGTCATCTGGTCCAACCCATATGAGACTAGGCTCGAAGGAAAGCTGTCTCGGGTGTGGACCAATCAACTTCAAGGACAGTGCACATTATCAGAGTTATGTTCTTTTGTTTGTATTATGACTGCAGGTATTGCGGTCTATGCAAACATGACTCCTTGCAAAAAGGTGTCAGTTTTGTTGCCAGATAGAAGGGTAAAGAACCAATTATCATATTTTTACTGGCAAATGAGGTCCCCATACAGTAAAACATTTTTAAGCGTTCTCGGGTTGTGCCACTCCGCGTTGTTCAACACGATGTCCGACGTTTCGCTCTACATGCCGGGAAATTCCCACTAACACGTGCTATGGCGAACAACACGCGGCACAACCCAAAAGTGCACGAATTGAAGAATATTCACAGCATGTGGCGTGAAATGGCACAAATGTGAAAACCTACGACGGCCTCGAAAAGATTTCCCGACAGCACCACTAAATATTTTCCTCCACGTGCAAAAGTTGGTGGAAGCGCAGGCCGGTGGAGCGCATGAAGGTCTGGCCACACATGTCGCAGCCATAAGGCTTCTCGCCCGTGTGCGTGCGCTCGTTTGCCCTCAGGTCGGCGGGCTGTGGGATCCCGCATCCGCAATCGCTGCAGCGGTGCAGTCTATCACCATTGTGTATCTGCTGGTGCTGCTGGGGACTGAAATTTTGCGAGAAGCACTACAGCGGTAGGGCTTTTCGCCTCTATGCTTGCGCAGGTGGATATTCAGGTGGCAGTGCTAGCGGAACCTGTGGCCGTACACCTTTCAGCAGAACGGCTTCTCTGCGTTATGCACAATCACGGACCCAGGACAGCACACACCAATGTATCACCATAACACACTTTGAAACGGTTTACATGGTAACATCATTCACAAATGTCATACTGCACTCGTGGAAATTCCACATTATCTTGGCGGGTGCTACTCTTTGGTTATTTCGGTAAAGTCACGTATCAAGAAAAAATAATAAATTAAATACTAGCATACGACGTTTCGATTGCAACACAAGCAATCATCATCAGGTATAAATGAAATAGAAACACAAATCTAGTATACTTAGAAATGTAATGTAATACAACATAGAGTCGGATAACATAACAGTCAACACACTACCTGGTTTATTACGTTCTTCCTGAGAATGCTAAATTTGAGAGAGAGATAAAACACAGAACCAGAAACATATAGACAGACATATAAGCAGACAAATATCACAGAGATACATAGAGAGAGACAAACATAGGCACACAGAGAAACCACGGCTCTGTGTCGAGGCCTTAAATAGAGAGAGAGGGCGGGGGCGGAGACAGAGGGAGGGGTTAGAGAAATTAGCATGTCAATGAGTGGCACGGTGAGTGGCACGGTGCCAAAGCTTGAAAAAATTAGGAGACAGGGAGAGAGACACGCTGAATTAAATAACCTAGAAAAATTGTGATGCCGCCGCCACGAAGCCGTTCAGCAGGCGCCCCATCTACGACCTCGCCACCACCAAACGACGGAGCCAACCCCGCGTCCCCCTCACCTCATCTCACATAAACACACCCGCACGCATTCCCCCCCCCCCCCCCCATAGAGCTCCGAGGGGAGGTCACCTGGCCGACCGGTTTTTATCCGAGAAGCCCTTATCGGGAT
The DNA here is from genome assembly GCF_015708825.2 of Lethenteron reissneri. Taxonomy (NCBI): domain Eukaryota; kingdom Metazoa; phylum Chordata; class Hyperoartia; order Petromyzontiformes; family Petromyzontidae; genus Lethenteron; species Lethenteron reissneri. The sequence continues at coordinate 2,498,233 of NC_083788.1, read as the reverse complement.
TAACTTTCACGGTTTCCGGCGACCAGGGAATTGGACGACCTCCCCCGACGCTACTTCGCACCACGGCGCTGCGACTGGCCTTAAGATTGTATGGTCGCGGCGAGGGGCATTCAGCCGCCGCGGTTGAAACGCATCCCCCACACACACCCCCACGTGTCGACGAGACAGGCAGAGGAGGGAAGGGGCGGCATAGTTTAGCGTGCCAGAGCGGGCTCGAGTGCGTAGGTGCCATTGTTGGGGAAATTAAAGGGTAAAGCTGGAATTGCAAATAATCAAAGAGGCGACTCGGGCGCATAGTGCGCAATTGATGGGGCAAATGGTGGAGACATGCGGAGGCTCCGCGCTTAACTTCCACAGCAGGCCTTTGTGATGGACGCCGCCGCATAATTTGCATAACCAAGGCACCCTGCATAAGAAAGCGATTGATTAGAATATGCCGCACACATGGCAGGGGAGGGAGCGAAGAGTGCGTGGGAAGGGGGGGGAGGCCTGAGTCCGGGAATTAGGATAAAAGGGAGCGTAGCAAGGTAGAGAGATCTCACTTCACTTCAAGAGGCCCGCGTTCAAGACGGCTCCCAGCTCTGCCCTCCGGACGTCCGCGTGACGTGTCCAGACGAGCATAGAGGAAAAGCCACAGGATGCCGAATATGTCGAACCATGAGTAGCAAGGTGAAAGGGTATCGTAAGCCGATTAATAGGGAATAGGTCCAGGGGTAGTAGGATAGGCCAGCCTCGTCGATACGTACTGATTTAACAAGAAGTCCCAGGTAGCAGACAATAAATCATTAATAGCTGATCGTGGCCTCGTGTGATCTCGTTCAGAGGTGTGTCGCGCGTGGAGCTGGGTGTGGGTGTGGAGAGGGTGTCACGTGTGGAGCCGTGTGTGGGTTACAGGTGCGCGATTAGGAAAGGGAGGTATCGTGGTAGCGTGAAGGGGGGCATAATACTACTCGGTAACTAACCATGCCTACTACGCGGACCCGCGGTGGAGGGGAATCCTCGAGCAACGGCTCCCACACCATGGGTGAGGAACCCAGCAGTGGTTCGCCTAGCAGCGGGGGGGGCGAGTAACGATGTTAGCCCGGCCGTTAGCATTATCGAGGGAGGGATCTCGGGGGCCAGCGACCCCCACAAAATTTCGAAATGTAATGCAACACAGAGAGTCAGTCAACACACAACGCATAGCCTGGTTGATTACGTTTTTCAAAGATTGCTAAGTTAGAAGTTAAGTGTGAAATTTTAAAGAGAGACAAGACACACACGAAGAACAGACAAAAGCAGAGAGGGAGAGGGACAACAGCCGAGACACACAGAGAGAGCAGAACATAAGAGCGACAAAACGAGTGGAGACAGAGAAAGTACACTATATCTTTTATCGTCTATTATACTGTCTATTATACTGTAATTTTTTTCCTTTAAGGCAACGGTGTTGTTATTGATTAATCTTCTTGGTTCTTTCGGTAAAGTCACGTAGAAGAGAAGTAATAAAATAATAAAAATAAAACATAATAAAATAATTCTCACGACGTTTCGGCCACAACGCAAGCAGCCGTCCTCAGGTGAAACCAGGTCTGTCGAGGTGACAGCGTCTGAATGAAACAGCAGACGTGCTTGGAGCATATATATAAGCTGGGTTGGAAGGGGGGGGGGAAAGGGACGCCTTGACAAAAAAAATTGCATATCAAGAGGAATTTAGCATATTTAAGGGAAATGCAGGTATGTGATTAGTACTACTTATGTCCGTGCATTATGCAAGATTAGCAGCATCCAAGGGAGGGGATATGGGAAATGCAGGTATGTGATTAGTACTACTTATGCCCGCGCATTATGCAGGATTAGCAGCATCAAAGGGAGGGGATATGGGAAATTCAGGTATATGATCAGCGCGACTTTGCCCGTGCATTATGCAGGATTAGCAGCATCACAGGGAGGGGATAGGGGGTAGCATTAATATAGGGAAGAAGTGTTAATAGTATGTAGCTGCAGTAACTAAAACCACCACGTAAACAACTAAAGCATAAACTACATAGTATCATCATTATACCAAATATACTCTACAATAAGCTGAGCCACTAACAGTAAGTAATACATTACAATTCTACGTCGTAAAAAATATAATATGCTTCCACCTAAACTTTATTCTCTTACATCACACGAGTCTACACCGTACTATATACTGCCATAGACAAACCCAACATTAAATTATATACTGTATTGCTATAAACCACCATTAGCCTTAAGAGCTTGGCGTACATGTTTGAGTTCACTGGCAATGTGTTCCTGGTCGGATATGCATTGGGCTCTATGGTATAGAGTCTTGATGAGGGAATTCTTCTGGGATGGATGGTGGTGGGAATCCGGCTTTAGGTAAGCATCCGTATGGGTGGCTTTCCTGTAGACAGAATGGCTCATTGAAACATCAGGTCTCCTTTTAATTAGGACATCCAAAAAGGGTAGCTTGCCATCTTTTTCGACTTCCATGGTGAATCTGATGGCTGGGTGTATGGAATTGATGTGGTCGAGGAATTGGTCTAGAGCAGGCCGGCCATGTGGCCAGATGACAAAAGTGTCATCTACGTACCTCTTCCATAAGGTCGGGCGTAGAGTGGCAGTCTGGATGGCGTCAGTGAACTCAAACACATACGCCAAGCTCTTAAGGCTAATGGTTACTCCGACTACACAATCCGCAAAGCCATCACTCCAACCATCAAGAAGGATCTCGTTGAGGAGCCTTTCAAGACCATCACCTTACCCTACATTGCTGGGATCACAAAAAAGATCTCCAAAATCCTGATAAAACACAAGATCCAGGTCCGATTCAACACAGTACATAAAATCTGTGATCTGGTCCCGTCTGTAAAAGATGTGGTTCCAGACATACAGTACCCTGGCGTCTACAAATTAAGTTGCCTCTGTGGTAGCAGTTACATTGAAGAAACCAAACGACATGTCTCGGACCGCATCCGTGAACATAAAGCAGACTTGAAACACGGTAGGACAAACACCTCAGCCGTGGCAGATCACTGTTACAATTCAGTGGGCTCACATGATATTGACTTCTCCAAGACAGAGGTTCTCTGCAAGCCATCTGGCTACCATGAGAGATTCGTTCATGAGGCGATCCACATATACAAACACAGAGACAATTTCAACCGAGAAGATGGATTCTGGCTTAGCAATCATTGGAAGGACGTAATAAACCATTTCGGATCTTAACTGATTGTGTTCACGTTTACGGTGACTTTCAGACCGCGTTCCACTCACTGGCATTGTATTCTCCCCAGGGAATGGATTCTTTGCTCCGCTGCATTGACATATTTTGTTTCTTCCTCTTAGTATCTTTCACACGACGGTCAACGGTACAATGTATAATAACAAATAGTATAAAAATGTATATGCTTAATACAATGTACAAAGTAATATATAGTATCGTAATTGTATAGTGAATATACAGCAGTGTGATATACATTATGGTGGGTAGAATAATACATAGTGTAATATTGCAATAAATAAGGTATAGGGTGGTTTATAGCAATACAGTATATCTAACCTATATAATTCATTTTTGTCTGTCTGTCTGTCTGTTTGTCCGTCTGCGTACGCTCCCTTCCGGGGGATTTAGCTCTCGGACCGTGGGGTTCGCCGAGATTAAATTTTGCAGGTGGGCACGCCCCCGGCCCGCGGTAAACTTAGGCATTTCCGATTTTTCGTCTCTAAACTTTAAATCGGACCGATTATCTATTTAGTGCGATTGCTCTTTATTTAGTTATATAATTATTTGTTTATTTATTTAATATTGCCGGCCGGCGCGGACCACGGCGGTTGCCCCTGGCAACGGGTAGCAACAACTTCGCTGCGGGGTGGACGCCATTTTTAATTCCCGTTACAAATATGCGCACGCATTAAGACGCGACTCTGAGGTAAATTCATCAAAGTTTCACGTCCTCTTCACTCCCCTTCCACCCCAATGTGTGCAATTACTATTATAGGGTCGGTAGATAATAAAATTATAGCGATTAGACAGTATTATTGTAGCGCGGGGGGGGGGGGGCGTAACGGCCCCAGTACCCACCCTCAGCCAGGTGGGCAATCTAGGCGAGGCCGGAGGCTCTGCACGGTACTAGGCCTCGACACGCAACTCTGTCAGGCGACGACTTTGTGGTATAAACTCGATATACCCAGCGTTGCCCGGGGGGAAAATACATATTGCTTAAGCCTCCTAAGTATATAAGATGGCTATTATTCCCCATACATGTTGCTTTTGTGACCAGAACTTTATATAAAGGAAAGAATTACACAAATGCACAGGTTTTTCCTAGCAAAATAGCTCCATTTGTAAATATCACTGTCCGTGTCAAAAAAAATTAAGTTTGAGGGGAATTTTCTCCCATTTGTAACTTTTGAGATGTCTGCGTATAGAAAATAACACTTACTACCCAGAGACTAACACATGTGTAGTTTTTGGTAAAAAAAAAATATATTTTTACGATTAAAATTTTGGTCACTGTCTGTGTCTCAAAAACTAAGTTTGAGGGGAATTTTCTCCAATTTGTAACTTTTGAGATGTAAGCGTATAGAAAATAACACTTACTACCCAGGTACTAACACATGTGTAGTTTTTGGTAAAAAATGTTTTTAATATTTACAATTTTTGACAACTTTTTTATTTAAATAAATAAATCTCTTGACACTTTCGCTCCAGCTTCTCACATTTGCACTCTCAGTACGGGCGATATTCAATGAGATTAGGTTTACTCTCACACTCTCAGACTCACCACTCACTCCCTCAGACTCACACACACACACACTCTCAGACTCACACACACACATACACTCCACTATCACACTCTCAGACTCACACACACACTCACTCTCACACACACACATACACTCACACTCACACACCAACTCACTCTCACACTCAGACTCACACACACAGACTCACTCTAACACTCAGACTCACACATACACTCGCTCTCACACTTTCAGACTCACACACACTCAGACAGACTCACACTCTCAGACTCGCACACACTCGCGGCGTTGCTCCGTGTTCGGTGGGGGGGGATGTCACGAGTGGGCGTGTTTACCTTCCCCCCACCCTCACCGATATCGTCAACCAATCGCGGAGATTCTTATTTCCGTCGAAAAGCTACGAGGTTAGTCACGCAACTTCACAGCTCAGTTAAAACATTTAAATATTTATGTTTACTATTTTGTATCACTCTTATATATTAAAAAGATGTTAGGGATTAAGTTATGTTTGATGATAGTAAATATACACTATGCACCACGATTTTTCCCTGGGTAAAAAGTGTTATTTTTATATTGCTTAAGCCTCCTAAGTATATAAGATGGCTATTATTCCCCATACATGTTGCTTTTGTGACCAGAACTTTATATAAAGGAAAGAATTACACAAATGCACACGTTTTCTCCGAGCAAAATAGCTCCATTTGTAAATATCACTGTCCGTGTCAAAAAAAATTAAGTTTGAGGGGAATTTTCTCCCATTTGTAACTTTTGAGATGTCAGCGTATAGAAAATAACACTTACTACCCAGAGACTAACACATGTGTAGTTTTTGGTAGTGAGGGTGAGTGGTTGTTGTGAGGGTGAGTGGTGAGGGTGAGCAGTGAGGGTGAGCAGTGAGGGTGAGTGGTGATTGGTGAGGGTGTGATTGGTGAGGATGAGTGGTGAGTGGTCAGGGTGAGTGGTGAGGGTGACTGGTGAGCGGTGAGGGCGAGTGTTGAGGGTGAGTGGTGAGTAGTGATGGTGAGTGGTGAGCATGACTGGTGAGTGGTGAGGGAGAGTGGTGAGGGAGAGTGGTGAGGGTGAATGGTGAGGGTGAGTGGTGAGGGTGAGTGGCAAGTGGTGAGGGTGAGTGGTGATTGGTGAGGGTGTGATTGGTGAGGATGAGTGGTGAGTAGTGAGGGTGAGTGGCGGTTGTGAGTGGTGATTAGTGAGGGGTGAGGGTGAGGTTGAGTGGTGAGGGTGAGTGGTAAGCGGTGAGGGTGAGCAGTGAGGGTGAGTGGTGATTGTTGAGGGTGTGATTGGTGAGGATGAGTGGTGAGTAGTGAGGGTGAGTGGTGAGGGTGAGTGGTGAGGGTGAGTGTTGAGTGGTGAGGGTGAGTGGCGGTTATGAGTGGTGATTAGTGAGGGGTGAGTGGTGAGGGTGAGCGTGAGTGGTGAGTGGTGAGGGTGAGCAGTGTGGGTGAGTGGTGATTGGTGAGGGTGTGATTGGTGAGGATGAGTGGTGAGTGGTCAGGGTGAGTGGTGAGCGGTGAGGGTGAGTGGTTGTTGTGAGGGTGAGTGGGGAGGGTGAGTGGTGAGGGTGAGTGGCGGTTGTGAGTGGTGATGGGTGAGTGGTGATGGGTGAGTGGTGAGGGGTGAGTGGTGAGCGTGAGTGGTGAGGGTGAGTGGTGAGGGTGAGTGCTGAGTGCTGAGTGGTGAGGGTGAGTGGTGAGAGAGTGGTTAGTTTTGAGGGTGAGTGGTGAGGGTGAGTGGTGAGGTCGAGTGGTGAGGGTTAGTGGAGAGTGGTGAGTGGTGATTGGTCAGTGGTGATTGGTGAGGATGAATGGTGAGTAGTGAGGGTGAGGTTGTGTGGTGAGGATGAGTGGTGGTTGTGACGGTGAGTGGTGAGGGTGAGTGGTGAGGCTGAATGGTGAGGGTGAATGGTGAGAGTGAGTGGTGAGTGGTGAGGGAGAGTGGTGAGGGAGAGTGGTGAGGGAGAGTGGTGAGGGAGAGTGGTGAGGGTTAGTGGTGAGGGAGGTTGGTGAGGGAGATTGGTGAGTGGTGAGTTGTGAGGGTAAATGGTGAATAGTGAGTGGGAGTGGTGAGTGGTGAGGATGAGTGGTAAGGGTGAGTTGTGAGTGGTGAATGGTGAGGGTGAATGATGAGTACAGTCAATATGCACTGCTGTTATCATACCAGGTACCACCACCACAATATGTACTCCTCTCATCATAGCAGATACCACCACAGCAGTATGCACTGCTGTAATCATAGCAGGTACCAACACAGCAGTATGCACTGCTGTAATCATAGTAGGTACCAACACAGCAGTATGCACTGCTGTAATCATAGCAGGTACCAACACAGCAGTATGCACTGCTGTAATCATAGCAGGTACCAACACAGCAGTATGCACTGCTGTAATCATAGCAGGTACGACCTCAGTCGGTATACACTGCTGTAGTGATAGTAGATACTGCTATCGAGTTGGTAGATACCGCTATAGTAAATACTAAAACAGTCAGTATATACCACTACAGTCAGTCAATACTGCTACAGTCAGTATATACTACTATACAGTCAGTACATACTGCTACGGTGAGTAGCTACTAGAGTCAGTAGATACTATTATAGAGTGAGTAGATACTGCTATAGATTTTGTAGTTACTACTATAGTCAGTGGATACAACTATAGAGTCAGCAGATACTATACAGTTAGTCGTTACGAGTATATAGTCGGTAGATACTACTGTAGGCCCAGTAAATACTACTATGGTCAGTAGTTATTACAGTCACTAAATACTACTACACAGTCAGTAGCTACTACTGGCTCAGTAGATACTACGGTACAGTCAGTAAATACTACTACAGAGTCAGTAGATACCACTTCCTCTGTTGTATGTAAGGTGCTGTTAGTATATATACCTACGAGGGGTAAAGATATTTTTTGAGGGGGGGGGGAGACCACAATTTTCGTTAACATTTTGACATCAACTATTTACCCCACACTTTCTACAACTTTTTGGACTTGTGAAAGCCTCTTATATATTTGTTGGTGGAGAAATGTACAAACAGCCCACCGGGCTTTGACAATACCTTAGTATCTGTGTATATATATGTAAGGTTTTTAAGAAATATATTTTTCACCCGGGCAAAGCCGGGTACTTCTGCTAGTGGGATATAATAAGCGACAACATTTGGACCCCAAACAGAGAGGTTTCTGGGATGTTTGTGGTTTTTTGACAATAACTCTGGATGGAATAGTCGCAGACCCATCAAGGGGGTACTCGTACTACTCGCCTCGTCGAGCGGCATCAAAATATATGAGTGGTTAAGCTGTGGGAAGTGAAATAGACGAGCGACCAATAAAACACTGTAATATGGGGGTGACGGATTTTGCTATTCTCAAAATAATACACATGCAGTCATGCAAATAGCTGATTTAACACAGCACAGCAAAACCAGTTTCACCATTCAATTCCGCTCGTCCAGGCGAGTAGAATTCAATTACATTGATTCGATGCAACGTTTCTTATGGGATATAAGCGACAACATTTGGACCCCAAACGGAGAGGATTCTGGGATGTTTGTGGTTTTTTGGCAATACCTCTAGAAGGAATAGTCGCAGAGCCATCAAGGGGGTACTCGTACTACTCGCCTCGTCGATCGGCATCGACCATATCGAGGTGAGCACTGCAGTCAGGATCACGGCAGATGTTCTGTGTGCGTGGAGTGGTGGTGCTGTTATTTTTACTGTTATTTTATTTCAACCACGTAAGTCCCATTGAGCTACACAGCGCTTTTATAAGAAGCGACCTGGCCACAGATGATAGCTCAACAAAGTGGCTTCTCGCGTGGACATTTAGAGCACCAAATATTCTCAACACGTCGACTCTAAATGTGGATGGGAACACCGCAGCACCGGGAGAGAAATCCACGCGACCACGTGGAGAGAGACACCGCAGACTCCACATCGAGAGCAGCAGCAGCAGCAGCAGGCGTCGGGGTCGAACCCACGACCTCCTGCACACCGGGCGAGGTAGTTAACATCTCCTAGCCACCGTGGCGACCCGAAGCCTTCATCCAGCAGTGGACTGCCAACACGGCATGGGGCATCACTGCGGGTCTACAAAGGTACCTGGTTGGAGGATGTGGAGCTGAGTGGACTTGCCGATGAGCGGTACCGGCGGTGTCAAGATCGGCCTCTGTGGAGGAGGAGGCTCGTGAGGGACGCTCACAACAACGAGCGGAGAGGCGGGCGGCTAAAACGCGGCGAGTTGGCACAGCTGGTGGCGTCTGCAGCCATCTCGAGTCGGTCAACCCCATGGCACCTGCAGGGTTCTGCCCCGTGACCTCCTGTCAGCGAGCCTTCGACACTTCGCGTGGCCTAAGAGTGCACCTAGCCTGGCACCAACGCCGCGGAGACGTCTGCTGCTGTTGTTGTTGATGTCGCTTGTGTGGACTGTCCTACTGTACGTAGACTTCGATGATTTTCCGTGGGGGAGGTGGGACCAGCGATGGACGAGTCCAAGTTGGTGTCTGACAGGGGGGCGCGGGAGCCCCACGTGGACAGACCACCCCGACACAGCCGCATGCCTGCCAGGCTATTTTGCCGACGCCGGAGGCTCTGCGCAGTACTACGCCTCCACACCCCACCCGTGTCAAGCGACGACTTTGTCGTATAAAGTCCATATACCCAGCGTTGCCCGCGGGGGAAAATACCTTTTACATATCATGTAATCTTTTAAACATTACATACCAATGACAAAAAAACTGTCTATTTACTTTTTAACCCCACGCGCCAACAAACTATTCTTTTAATGTTCACTGTCCAAATAGTCATTAGGCTGCCTGAGCGGACTGCCAGCATATAATGGACACTGTAGCCTGCTTATTAAGCTGCCTCAGTGTACTGACAGTCTATAATCTAGACTGTAGACTGCTTATGAAGCTGAGTGCGTGTACTGCCAGTCTATAATGTAGACTGTAGCCTGGTTCTAAAGTTAAGTTTGTCAATTTCTAACACAAAGGCTTTCGATAACATTATTCATAAACACCGTTGTTGCCCTTACATCGCCTTATTTATTAATGTGTTGTAACACTCCACCACCCGACACGGCCAATCAGTTTAAAAGTGTCCCGTTGATACAACTATAATAGTTAACTGCTTTAGGCCACCGGTGTGTTCAAGCCTTCAAACACAACAATTAACATTTCTGATCACAAAACTACTGTATCATGTTTTAACCCCACGCGGCAATCATCGATTCTTTTCATTTTACGTGTACAAACAGTCATTAAGCTCCGGTAAATGCATACAACTTTCACCTCCTCTTCACCCCCCCCCAAAACCAACGTGTAAAATTAATATTATACGCTCGCTACATAATAACATTACAGCGATTACACTGCATTACTGTACCACGGAGGGGGGGGGGGGGGAACGCGACACCCGTAGCCAGCCGCATGCCTGCTAGGCAATTTAGGCGACGCCGGAGGCTCTGCGCAGTACTACGCCTCCACACCCCACCCGTGTCAAGCGACGACTTTGTGCTATTAACTCCATGTACCCAGCCTTGCCCGGGGCCAAAATACATTTTATATCGTATGAAAACTTTAAAACATTACAGAGCAATGACAAAACAACTGTGTCATTACTTTTTAACCCCATGTGCCAACAATCTATTCTTTAAATGTTCACTGTACAAATAGTCATTCACCTGGGTGAGCGAACTGCCAGTATATAATGTACAATGTACCATTCTCATTCAATTGGGTGACTAAACTGCCAGTCTATAATGTAGACTGCAGCCTGCTCATTACGCTGCCTCAGTGTACTGACAGTCTATAATGTACACTCTTGCCTACTTATGAAGATGAGTGGGTGTACTGCCAGTCTATAATGTTGATTGTAGCCTGCTTCTTAAGTTAAGTTAGTCATTTTGTAACACGTAGGCTTTCGCAAACATTATTAATAAACACCGTTATTGCCTTTAGATCACCTTATTTACTAATGTGTTGTAACACTCCACCACCCCACACGGCCCAATCAGTACTAAAGTGTCCCGTTGATGAAACAATCATAGTTCACTGCTTTACGCCACCGGTGTGTTCAAGCGTTACAACACTACAATTACCATTTAGGATTGGAAAACAAATGTATCATTATGTTTAAACCCCACGCACCAATAATCGATTCTTCACATCTTCACTGTACTCATTGTCATTCAGCTGGGTGAGCGTACTGCCACTCTATCATGTACACTGTAGCCTGCTTATTAAGCTCGGTGCTTGTACTGCCAGTCTATCATGTACACTGTAGCCTGGTTAATAAGTAAAGTCAGTCATTTTGTAACACGTACGCTTTGCCAAACATTAATAACAAACAACCTTATTGCCTTTACATCGCCTTCTTTATTAATGTGTTCTAACCCTCCACCACCCCCCACGGCCAATCACTAAGAAAGTGTCCCGTTCATAAAAGACTAATAGTTCACTGCTTTAGCCCACCGGTGTGTTCAAGCGTCAAACCACGAAAATTACCATTTCAGAGTAGGACGTTTCGCTTATGCTCGAGATGACCATCGAGATGACCATTGAGATGACCATTGAGCTGATCATGGAGATGATCATGGAGATGACCATCGAGATGATCATCGATATGATCATGGAGATGACCATCGAGATGATCATAGAGATGACCATGGAGATGACGATCGAGATGACCATCGAGATGATCATGGAGATGATCATGGAGATGACCATCGAGATGATCATAGAGATGACCATGGAGATGACGATCGAGATGACCATCGAGATGATCATGGAGATGATCATGGAGATGACCATCGAGATGATCATGGAGATGACCATGGAGATGACCATCGAGATGATCATGGAGATGACCATGGAGATGACCATCGAGATGATCGTGGAGATGATTATGGAGATTGACATGGAGATGACCATCGAGATGACCATGGAGATGACCATCGAGATGACCATGGAGATGATCATCGATATCATGGAGATGACCATCGATATCATCATGGAGATGACCATGGAGATGACGATCGAGATCACCATCGAAATGATCATGGAGATGATCATGGAGATGATCATGTAGATGACCATCGAGATGTTCATGGAGATAAGCATGGAGATGACCATCGAGATGACCATCGATATGATCATGGAGATGATCATGAAGATGACCATCAAGATGACCATGGAGATGACCATCGAGATGACCATGGAGATGATAATCGATGTGAAAATGGAAATGACCATGGAGATGATGATGGAGACATGATAATGGAGATAATCATAATTGAGATGATCATCGACATCATAATGGAGACGATCATAGATATGATAATGGAGATGATCATCGAGATGATCATGGAAATTACCATCGATATATTCATGGAGTTGACAATGGAGATCATGAAAATGACCATGGAGATCATGGAGATGGCCCTCGAAATGACCGTGAAGATAATGGAGATGATCATAGACATGATCATCAAGATGGCTATCGAAATGATGACCGTGGAGGTGACCACAGATGATCAGAGGTGGCCTTCAATGAGATGACTATCAAGGTGATGACCACGGAGGTTTAGGCTCTCGGTATCGCCCCTCCACCACCTCCGCCCCGCCCCCCTCCACACGTGGCCACGCGTGGCCGTGTATGCGCACGGGCGCGTGTGGCTGTGTCGCTCTGTACACGTGTGTTCGTGGCGGCATCGTCGTCCGTCATCTCAGCGCTGTGATCGTCGCCGTAGCCCGTCGCCGCTCTCGTGCCGTCTCGTGTTGTCCGTCCGTGTGTGCGTCTCTCGTGTTCTCCAAGCGCCTCTTCTTTTACACCACGATCGCTCTCGCCCTCAATGATTATGAAACGCGCGGGGCAGGGAGGTGGGTTTTATACCGTCGACGCAAAACGTTTCGAGGGCGTGGTATCGTTTAGCTGTAGGAGCTTGGGTGGGATAGGGGGTTGTTTTTTTTAATCGATTATGATGATTACGACGATGGTAACGATGATGGGTTTTGTTACACGAAGGCTGCGTGCGCTCAGCACCAGAAATGGGGTTAAGGGGGGGTGTATAGGTTTTTTTTTACAGACGGCACTTCCAAAAATAACGTGTTCTCTCATCTGTGTTTTGTACATATGTAGTGACAGAACGGTCACTACTGTGTTGGCCCGTACGAGGGCTGGGGGCCCCAAGGGGGTGCCTGGGGGGTCACGTGCTGGAGGGATCCGGACCTTCCCAGAGGTGGGGGAAGTGAGGCGTGGCCTGGGAAGTGAGGCGTGGCCTGGGAAGGGAGGCGTGGCCTGGGCGGAGCCGGCCACGCCAGAGAGACGAGATATAAGGGTGGTGTGAAGGCAGAGCAAGGCTGTTCCTGAGAAGAATGAAGACACCTCGTGAAGATGCCAGAAGAGGAGACCTACAGTGAGCGGACTGCCAGCAGCCACCTGGCTGGGTCACGCTGGAGAGAGACTAAAATACAATTGTGTGTTAGCTAGTGTAGGTCGGTGGTCACCACCCTATGTGTAGAGTAAGAGTAACTGTTGAGTAAACGTTGTGTTAATTAATAAATGAGTGTTGCCTCCCAAGAAGTGTGTGCGCCTAAATTGAACCCATTACATTTGGTGTCAGAAGTTGTGGAAAAATAAATATTGCTAGGTGTTATCCTAGGGAAGTAAAATGGGCACACGAAAAACAAATACAAAACTCATCTGGACGTCTTCGTACGACGGGGATGGTGTGACGACCGTCCTTCGGACAGCCCCGGGGATGGCAGCCCCGGTGACAGAGAGAGAGAAAGATGGCGCTGCACGCGGAGCGGCGGGACTTGCATCGCACTGCTGCTTCGCCGCCATCGGGAACGGAGCGACGGAGCCGCGGCGAGAGGACACCATCGTCGCTGCGGTGGCTGGCGGGGGAGGCCCGAGCATTCGGGCCACGCGGTGGGCCCGCCATTTCGGCGGCTGGTCGGGGCGCGGTTCCCGCCAAAACGCCGTTCCCGCCATTTCGGCGGCTGGTCGGGGCGCGGTTCCCGCCAAAACGCCGTTCCCGCCATTTCGGCGGCTGGTCGGGGCGCTGTTCCCGCCAAAACGCCGTTCGCGCCATTTCGGCGGCTGGTCGGGGCGCTGTTCCCGCCAAAACACCGCTCCTGCTGCCGAAATGCCGCTCCCACCGACATCAACGCCTGCAGAGGGGGAGTTCCAGCCTTCTGCTCGAGCGCGAGAGGTGGATGGGTTCGCAAGAGCAGGCCGTGTTCACCATCAAAGATTCTTCGGGCCGTTCCAGTGCTCCACCTTGCCGCCCTCCGCTATTCACAGTTTGCCAGGCGAGTTGTGACTTGACAAGCACCCGGCCCCAATAAAAATAATAATAATAACTTCACCCATCTTGCGTGTGCCGGGTTGCGATTGCGGGGTTTTTTTTTACTCGCTGGGTTGCGGAACGTGTTCGTCCGGTTGTGTGCGTGAGAAATTGACGCGGCGACCAGTGTTTGTTGTTAATTACGGCGTCGAGATCGGTATCTTCTGGGGGTAGTTAATGATTAATTCGTTGTTGGTGTCCCGAGCTCCATTGATATCCTGTATGTTGCCGTGTTAATGACTCGTGTTGTTACATCGTTGTGTTGCGAAATCGCCATTGTCATTGTGTATACTGTATGGAGTTTCGCTCGTGATTGTCACTTGTAACTGTCAGAAACTTTGATCGTCATTGTTGCCAATGTACAGACCGTATGGAGCTTTGCTTGAAATTGTTAACAGTGTATGGAATGTTGGGTACTTGCTTGTGATTATTTACTATGTACGGATTGTCTGGAGTATTGATTGTGTGTGTTGCCATGTGGGGACTGGATGGAGCATTGTGCCAAATGATTGACTGTACGAACTTCGTATACTGCATATACTGTATTAATCAATTCGGCGATTCTTGGGGTTTGTGTATAGTTTTTTTGCTCTCAAAATTCGAATGCCCTGAGTCCCATGGTTAATGTTGAAGGGGATTTTGAAATGACAGGTTCGGTTTGTTTCAAACTCACTGGTTGGTTCCTGTCCGTTGTTGCACAGATGATATCTTTTGTGCGGGAATGCTCCTTGTGTTCTACATAGATCGGGGGTGCGTTTCCGTTAATTGCCGTCAAATTGCGTTGCTCTCTCCACTCGGTTGGTACAGCTGCATTGCTGCAATGCGAGTCTCGGAGATGATGTGTACGGATACGGGATGTGAGGTGTATTGTTGTGACCATTGAATATTCGGGATCGTCAAAAAAAAAAAAATTGTGCGTACCTGTTCGGCATTGGATCAGTTCTGTGAGGGATCATAATTCAAATTGTATGTGTTGTGATGGTGTTAAATTGCGATGGTGACATGCTGCCAGGGATTTGGAATTGTGGTGCTGGCTGTCACTTATCTTGGGGCGCAGATCCTGACCAGGATGGCCCAGTGAGTGTTGCGTGTCTAACATGAACGTTGTGGTCCCGTCATGCAATGGCTGACGGCTTGACCTGACAGCCCGGAGCTTGAAACACTCCGTGGTATGTCTAGCCTAGTGGGCTGTGCGCTCACATGGCTCGGAGAGTGTGGTCCCGTCATGCTGTGCCTGACGGCTTGACCTGACAGCCCGGAGATTGAAACACTCCGTGGCATGTCTAGCCTATTGGGCTGTGCGCTCACATGGCTCGGAGAGTGTGGTCCCGTCATGCAATGGCTGACGGCTTGACCTGACAGCCCGGAGAGCGAAACACTCCGTGGTATGTCTAGCCTAGTGGGCTGTGTGCTCACATGGCTCGGAGTGTGTGGTCCCGTCATGCAATGGCTGACGGCTTGACCTGACAGCCCGGAGAGCGAGACACTCTGTGGCTTGTCTAGCCTTGTGGGCTGTGCGCTCACATGGCTCAGGGAGGGTGGTCCCGTCATGCTATGGCTGACAGCTTGACCTGACGGCTCGGAGGTTGAGACCCTCTGAGGCGCGTTGAAACAGTGGGCTGGAGATTCGTAAGGTTCGGGTGGAGTTGGCCTGTTACGTTGAGACTGTTTCCCTCAGTTGTTAGGGTGCATGTTGTGCAGTGAGTGAACGATGGGTCGTCTCAGCTCGGTCGGTACAGCTATATGCTGCGATGCGAGTCTGGGAGAGAGACTGGGTCATCTCAGCTCGGTCGGTACAGCTATATGCTGCGATGCGAGTCTTGGAGAGAGACTGGGTTAAAATCCCACCGATATGGCCGACGTGTGCTACTGGTTGTGACGCCGCGTCGGAAAGGCGGTGGGGGGGGTAACATGGAAATCCCCCCCCCCGATATGGCCGACGCGTGCTACTGGTTGTGACGCCACGTCGGAAAGGCGGTGGGGTGGTAACATGGAAATTCCCCCCCCGATATGGCCGACGCGTGCTACTGGTTGTGACGCCACGTCGGAAAGGCGGGGGGGTGCTAACGGGTGACTGTCATTGCATGCGTGATTCTAACGGTGGGGGGGCTGTGCTGTAGCGTAAGTGGGTTAGCCAGTTTTCATGTATATTTGTTGTTAATTCCCCGTTTTCTATGCGGTTCCCTTTTACCCTCGTCGATTCTGTATATATTACGTGATTGTATTTCTTATCGGTCGCCGGTCATTTATTGATGTTGCTGGTTCGGAGGCACACCTTTTCGATGTTCACAGTTGTGTTACAGCCGGGGACGGCTGTGTGTTTATACAGGAGGGGGTGATGTAGTGACAGAACGGTCACTACTGTGTTGGCCCGTACGAGGGCTGGGGGCCCCAAGGGGGTGCCTGGGGGGTCACGTGCTGGAGGGATCCGGACCTTCCCAGAGGTGGGGGAAGTGAGGCGTGGCCTGGGAAGTGAGGCGTGGCCTGGGCGGAGCCGGCCACGCCAGAGAGACGAGATATAAGGGTGGTGTGAAGGCAGAGCAAGGCTGTTCCTGAGAAGAATGAAGACACCTCGTGAAGATGCCAGAAGAGGAGACCTACAGTGAGCGGACTGCCAGCAGCCACCTGGCTGGGTCACGCTGGAGAGAGACTAAAATACAATTGTGTGTTAGCTAGTGTAGGTCGGTGGTCACCACCCTATGTGTAGAGTAAGAGTAACTGTTGAGTAAACGTTGCGTTAATTAATAAATGAGTGTTGCCTCCCAAGAAGTGTGTGCGCCTAAATTGAACCCATTACACATATTCTGTTTCGAATAAAAAGTACACACGCGTCCCGCAGAGTCTGTCGTCGTGGTGGTGGCTGACACGGTCGCATCGCAAGGCTCCTGTTGCTCACTCCTCCTTGATGGTCATTCCCAGGCGTGGCAGCATGCTGCTGTTTGGCCGTCACGAGTCGTGGAACCAATTTTGAATTCACGAGCAATTTATTTTTAATACGCGACAGGACGCCGCTTTCCGCACGGACGGGCCGTTGTATTTTTCTAATTTGGTAAATGATAGTAAAAAACATCTATCTTAATTTCAAGAGCCGCCATGCCACGTGAATACAAGACGGTGGGTCCTTAATAAATAACGGCACGAAGCGGTCGCTTAAAGAGCTGCAAGTGGCTTCGGAGACGCAGGTTTGCCCGATCCTTGACGTCGACGAATATGACCTCGCAACTCTCTTGCATGGAAGAAAACGAGAAATACACGTTCCCAAAAAGGCTTTCAAGAGGGGGACACACGAATGTTCACGGCTAATCCCCCATTACAGGGGGCAACATCGGAGAGTTCTGCATGGTGTAGCCAACGCTACCCTCGCCAACATGCGGAGACAGTCAAGGGTTCAAGTCAATTGTTTCCACCTTCACCGTCACACACAGCTCCCTCCTTCACACACAACTCTCTCCTCTTCATCCACAGCTCTATGCTGCCGACGGGCCCTCGTCACCCCCATGGCCTCCTCTCCCATTCCCTCCCTTCAAACGCACTGCTGCGACATTGGCGTTTATCGCATGTTTCGGTGGAATTGATCCAAATGAAGTAAAAATCCTGATTCTAAAATGTATACACACATTTGATGGGTTCAGTCATTGTTAGCTGGGCCAAAGCCATCCACTCGTTAAACTCGAGAACCCGGTTCAATCACAGGCAGTGGCTGCAGCCCTCACTCCAACCCACGGTGTCAGTGGCGCCGGCTCGGCGCTAGGACCTCTGAGCTGCCCCAACCTCCTCGTGGCATCTCGAGCGGTGTGCCGCCACAAAGTTGTGCTAATTAGCAGGACCGACTCTTTGGTTCGGTGTGCCGTAAAGATCGAGCGAGCTCGAAAGTCTCCCGTTGGAACGAAAGGGATTGAGAAATCGCTGCTATCGAGTACGTGGATGAACCTCGGATCGATTGGGGCTGTGGCTCTCGCACAGATCTGGAAGATCGCCAGCGAACGGTGGAACAGCGCAGACGTGCGGAATGAACGCCTCGTTTGAGACCCAAGCATCAACCACCGCACACCTCCTGGCATGGACAATCCACCGCAAATACACCGCTGTCACCAGGAACCGCACCAGAACATCAACGGAACGATGCTCACGTTTCAACGAATGGAACATTAGAGACGAGACGCAACACGCAGCAGCAGGAGTGCGACTGTGGTCATGCAACTCAAGCTGTGGACCGTAGAGCAAACCCACACACACGTTGTGCTACATGGAGACTCGGAGAGACCCATAAGAGACTCGCAGAGAGAGAGGTACATTAAAGAGCAGCCACAGCGCGACTCAAGCTGTGGACCGTACAGTCAACCACCGTCGTCTCTTGCTCGAGGGAAAATGAGCTGACGTGACTGCAAGGCCACCTCGTGAGTCCTGTGTCTGTAGACAGACCACTGCTAGTGCAGTCGCATGCAGCTCAATGCGAAGCAGTGCTGGTTGAGATTACAAACTAAACTAAAGTATTTATATTTAAAATTACCAGGTAAGGCCCCACTAGCTATGTAGATTTTCTTTTTTCAGCAGCGACCTGGCTATCACAAATGATATCTCAACGAAGTGGCTTATCACGAAGACATGTATGGCAGACACAAAAAAAGAGACGCGTGTTTGTTAAATGTCGAGGGAAAACGGACCTGGAGACAAATCCACGCGATCACGGGGAGAGAGAAACCGCAAACTTCAAATATACAACAGCAGGAGTCAGAATCGGAACTGAACCCACGACCTCCTGTATACCACGCGAGGAAGTTAACATCTCCTCGCCACCGTGGCACCCCACACAAGTGAACGCCTCGCCTGCCTCACAGTGGTAGGAGCTTATCAAATAGAAACAGATCAAGTGGCGTAGTCTCTTTCATATCTGTCTCTCCGCATACACTATATACATCACGAGCAACACATCCACGGGACCAGTTGTGTTGCCGGTATCGACATGGCGATGTCGGCAGAAGAGAGGCGTTTTACCCTTTCCGGAAATAACGCAGGAGGTGATAATTGGGTTTTAACCCTTCTATCTGGCAACAAAACTGACACCTTTTTACAAGGAGTCATGTTTGCATAGACCACAATACCTGCAGTCATGATGGAAACAAAAAACATAACTCTGATAATGTGCACTGTCCTTGAAGTTGATGGTCCACACCCGAGACAGCTTTCCTTAGAGCCTAGTCTCACATGGGTTGGACCAGATGATAAAAGGGTAAAAAGCCAATTATCATAATTTTTTACTGGCAAATGAAATTCCAATGGTGTAAACGCAGGAGGTGTCAAGACGCCCAAACACCAAATGGACTCACCGATTGCAAGGCGTCGAGTCTGCATTAACCGCACATTCACGGATTGGTGTTTGCATCGCATCTGTGCTGCCGATCGCCTCCTCGTGTCGTTGTTCTCTGGCCTGACAACTGGTGGGTGGGTCAAGGCCATGAAGGAGGACGTCTCTGCTGGAGGCCACTGTCGTGTCAGGGACAAGGCGTGCATCATCAGAGCACGTCGCTTTGGATGCTTGACCACAAGCGCGACGTGTGGTCAATGCAGACTCGATGCCCTGCAGTCGGGGTGTCTATTTGGTGTTTGAGTATCTAAACACCTCCTGTGTTATTGTCGGAAAGGGTATGAAGACTTTTATATTTTAATCATCATCATGATAATCATTAAATTATATTGAAGCCGTTGAAGTAAACAGTGGTTTAAAATAAAAGAGACCGTCTATGACATCCAATATATCACTTCTAGGAGACATCAACACTGACACGCATTAACAAGGGGCGAAGTTTCTCCAATGAACACGTGAATGCACATTTGAGCACACTGCACAGAGTTACACACTTCTGCAAACCTTGCACGTTACACACAACAGCATTATAGGATACAGAGCTACTATTGACCACGGTGATAATAGTAATAAGAGTAATAATCAGAGGAACTCGCTGACAGTCAAGACGATGGGGCCACGTGTATTCACTCTCCCTCCCGCCCCCGGCCGCCTCTGCCCACCCAGCAGCGGTCGCGTTGACCAGCGTCACTCACGGGGTGACGGTTGGTCACTCACGGGGGGGGGGGGGGATGGCACGAGCCCCCCCCTCGTGCCCCCCACGAGCCCCTCCCCGTGCCCCCCACGTGCCTCTCGCGTCTCCAACGTTGTAACGATGACGAGGGACCACGTGCCGAGTTTGAATGTCGCCATGTTGATGATCGTGGTCGTTGCCAAGGGACACGACGGTCACGTGAGGCCCGTGACGGTCACAGAACTCCAGCACGGCGAGAAGAGCAGACGTGTTTGTGTGATTCTGCGTCGTCCCTGCTCTCTTGAACGTGAACAGCGGCGACACTTTCAACAACCTGAGAATCCCATCGACCGATTATGCCACGAGAGCTTCCCCAAGGTGAGCGTCGGACTTTTAAAGGGAAATTATCAACATTTTTACCCCAAAAATGTCAATTTCTTCCCTGCACACGCACACACGCACAACACATACGAGACAGGCAGCACAGTAGAATAAGCTCAATGCTTATTTATATTCTAGATTTGATATTTTCGTGACTGCAGGGATCCATACTCTTTGGTTCTTTCGGTAAAGTCACGGACTTCAGCAATTGTTTCTTGCTGTGGTTGTCCCACCTGATGACGGACACTTGTGTTGCGCCCGAAACGTCGTGATTAAATTTATGAAAATGTATACCTACGTGACTCTAATTATATTGTACTAGATCTAGAATTAATATTGTACTAGCTTTACTACCCGGCGTCGCCCGGGACTTGGATTATTGTCTTGGATTAATACGCGGAGGGTGGGGGGGGGGGTGCGTGACGTCAGTATGCACACTGCGTGACGTCACCGCTCCCTGGCCGTGCAAAATGTATCATTATTGTGCCCCCCCCCCCCCAAATACAAAAGTCTATTTTTATATTTTTTTCCATTGCGTACTGTCTGGAAGTTACCCACATGCCAAATATCAAGTTTGTTGCATGTTGGGAAGTATGTTAAACATTTCGAACAGACACATTCAATAATGTACCGTTTTTGTATATAGATGAGGTAAAACGATCGTTAAAGTATTTATTCGTCCATATTTGGTCAGAAGACGACGTGACAATAAGTCGACAGCACGTCAACAGCACTGCTGCGAAGGGAAACAGATAGAATAGATGGCGCTGTTGAAGTGGGGCCATGACCCACGTGCGCCTGCACCTGTGGAGGCCGCAGTGTCGCTATCGACACGGATCGTGCTGAGTGGTTGTGTTCTGGTGCAACCTGTTCACCACTGCCCACGCAGCAGCAGCAGCAGCACCACCCGTATGGTTTAATTGCGTGTTGGTCGCTTTAAATAACCAATCTCGCGATAAATAGTCACTCGAAAGGCTCGAAACGCCGAGCGGCCAGCAACCAGCAGCAACTTGTAAAGATCGCTCTGCGTGTGGGGTTTGGGGTTGGGCCAAGTGGTCGTTGTAGGCCGTGATTCGTGTCGGGGTGAAGCGGTCGCGTTGACAACCGTCACTCACGGGGAAGGGGCAATGGGGGGGGGGGGGGGCAAAGGACCCCCGTAAGTGACCAACCGTCACACGGGGGGGGCAATGGGGGGGGGGGGGCAAAGGACCCCCGTGAGTGACCAACCGTCACTCACCAATTCAAAATCATGAACTTTATTAATCGTGGATAAATCCGATGAGCTATAAAGCTCTTTTAAACGATTTCAGGAAATTACACCAATAACAAGTGAAAAGTATGAGAAAAGTAAGTTAATCCCGAAAACGAAATGAGCTCCACTCTTTTTAAATCCTTTATATTAAGTTCACTTGCGCGCTTGCTTGCTTGCGCGCTTACGACCGTGCAAATCTTTCGGTCGTCTTTTTAACCCACTTCCCGTGATCCAATCGAGCTGACATTTTGCACACAGACTCGTTGTGCGTGACAATTTATTTTCGTGAAAAAAATGTTCCACTTTTTAGGATAAATAAAAATTCATATGTTATTTAAAATACCAATGTGATAAAAATGAAACTCTTACTCAAGAAAAACAGAAATGAGTAATAAAATGAAACCGATGCCACGCATGTAAAGGATTTATAGTGAAAAACTTTGTTTTTACGGGTAAAATTTTTTTTATTAAACCAGGTGAAGCCCACTGAGCTATTTAGTTCTTCAGAAGCGATCGACAGGCCCATGTCTGTCTCCAGTGGGAAATGTAGAGCCGTGTGTTTGTCCGCAGTGTAACATGTGATCGCTGTGCTTCTGCTTCTTCTTGCAGTTGGCGACCCCCGCGAGGGATCCCGCGGGGCTGTGCCCGGGACCCCCTCCCCGGATGAAGCCCGAGGCGCGGCGCGGGTCGCCGTGCCGGAGCTGACGGGAGCCGCGCAGGCGGCGGCGGGGCCGCGTCTGGGGGCGGAGCCTCAGGTGAGGGGGCGGGGCCCCGGGTGGCGGGCGGGGCGGGGCCCGCTGGCGCCACTCAGCCAATCACAACGCTGGTTGTGCACGAGTGGGGGGAATTGTTATTGGATCATGATCGGCGACGTTTCGGGCAATGGTCCTTGTGCAGAGCACGTCAACAGTTGTTAGACCCTTTTATAACGTAGCCTATAGAGGGTGGCCCAAAAGTCAGGACACGCAAAGTTATTGTATTTATCTTAACAAATCACAAAGGGTCATTGAGTTTATTTTTAACAAATGTTAAAACTGATATCCATTACCATTTTGAAATGCATTTAGCACCTTTTTTAAATTACAGCTACCTTTTTTGCATGCATAACAACGAACTGAACTCGTTCGTCTTTAGTCAATGGCAACTTCTTTGAATATTTTGTCAGTTTGGGGTTCCTCTAAAAAGTCTATCGTCTATATATATTTCAGAGACATTTAATGCAGATCACTTATCGGTTCATGGACTTAATTTGATTCATTTTGGAGATAATTCAGTCTCACGTGTGTTGGGATGCCAGTCCGGATGGGAGGATTAATTGTGGATGTGTTGACTGCGTTGCTGTGGCAGGGCCCAACCATGACTGTGGCAGCTGGAGCAGAGGGCACCTCGTCCGGTAACGACCTCACGGTCTTGGCCCCCACCTCGTCCAACGAGGTGCTGGTGGCGGCCGACGAGTGGCTCAACACGCAACCCAGCTGCCTTCGCCATGGCTGGCCTGAACCCTCCCTGGTGCCAGCTACAGCACGCGATAACATCAGCGTGTCTGTGCTGCCTGCACCCCAAGGTGAGCGTGCGACCGCGCGACCTCGTGACTTCTCGTTAGGGTGGCAGCCACCAACAGAAGGGCCACTTTGGAGCCACTGCTGTTGCCCATCATGAGTAACACGGGGAGCTTAAAACACCTATCAGACAACGTGACAGGCATATCACATTATTCTCGAATTTGAGCTTCATACTTCAATGTGGAGCAAAATCTTTCCGGTTAATGGTGGCACCACGGGTGCTGGCTGGGGCCATGTTTTATCTATAATGGGAAATGTAGACCCAGAAGTACGAAATGTGATCACTGTGCTTCTTCTCCTTCTTGCAGATGGCGACCCCCACGAGGGATCCCGCGGGGCTGTGCCCGGGACCCCCTCCCCGGATGAAGCCCGAGGCACGGCGCGGGTCGCCGTGCCGGAGCTGACGGGAGCCGCGCAGGCGGCGGCGGGGCCGCTAAACCAACCACAACGCTGGGAGTACACTGGGGTGGGTATTGGATAATGATAGGTGACGTTTCAGGCAATGTTCCGTCTGCAGAGCACATCACAGTTGTTTGCCCTTTCATACCGTCGCCGATAGAGGGTGGCCCACAAGTTAGGACACACAGATCTTATTGATTTATTTAAACAAATCACAGAGGATTGTTTTGTCATGGTATTAATAATAATAACAAAAAAAATGTTAACTTTTAGACTAAATGCTTAAAACGTTGCAATTTCAGTGGCACGATGAATGAAACTTTTGGGCCAACCTGTATTTTGTACTCCTATCATGTGTTGATATTGTTCGTTGTTGTAACATTCTTACCTGCCCCAACTGGACACCTATACGAAAGAGCTTTATAACTCATCGGATTCCTCCAGTCTAAATATCTATTCTGATTCTGATAATAATGTGTAATAAATATATAATGTGTGGTTAGATATAAAAAAGTGACGTTTCAGGCAATGGCCTTTCTGCAAAACACATCACAATTGGCCCTTCACAACGTCACCTATAGAGGGTAGCCCAAAAGTCATGCCACATCGTGTCATCATTTTATTTTAACATGTAACAAAGCATTATGTTGTTTGTTTTAACAAATGTTAAAACTGACTTCTGTTTACATTGATGCACGATGTACGAATGAGCAATCACAGCTGTCTTCTTTTGCATACGAATGACAATCAAACTCGTTCGTCTCTGGTCAATTTCCTGTCCATGTTTTCAATGTCATCTGAAAATGAAGAAGAAAAATAGATATTAATAATAACATCAAGTTCAAGTTCATTTATTAGGTATAGCCCTGTGAGCCATTCGGCTCTTGAATCGGGTGCAACCACAACAAACAAAAAAACATGAACAAGAAAACATCTTAAAGTGACTATGTGACTATTTGCAAACAGAAAATCCAAGAAAAGACGGCAAAACATTGCAACGCTGTGTGCAAAAATCCCAGTGGGATGCAAGTCCGGAGCGAAACATTTTATTTTAGGCCACTAAATAGCAGTGGCAGCTCGGGGTGTACATCTCCTCTAGAGCAGTTTTGAGTGAAGATATCATAGGTAGTTATTCAAGTTGCAGTTTATTGGCAATAGCATTCCAGACCCTGGGGGCATCAATAGAAAAGGCCCTTCCTCCAGATCCCGCAGATAATCTGCGGATTTTTTTGTAAGTACATTATGAATCAAAAAGATCTGGTGCACAAGCCGTCGAACATTAAGAGATGTTAAGTTTGACCCAATGTAGAGATCACAGTGGTGAGTCCTATATGGGCAGTTCAGTGCAAATCTTAAGGCCGGGGTGATACATTGAGTCAAACTTCTTCAATGCAGTACTTGGGGCTGATTTATACACGATGTCACAGTAATCAAGTAGAGACAGTATGGTAGCTTTTATCAATTCCAAACGGAACATAGGGGGGAAGCAGTGCTTGTGTCGATACAGAAAACCTATTTCTGTCTTTTTACCAATATAATCAATGTGATCTTCAAAATTCAGTTTTGAATCAAGGATGACCCCAAGATACTTATAGATCTTGACTTGCTCTATTTGATCATTATTTAAGGAATGTTATTGGGGAAAAATAACTTCCCGCTTTAGTCCTGGTGAGGAGCATCGCGTAATTGCCCGTCACGTGACGGGTATTTTCACGTCGTAAACGATCCACTGTGTTGTGACTTTGTCGATGACGCCACCTCTGCCGTCTTCCTCCGTTTAATCGACGTCTTCTTTCGTCTGCGACTCTTCTGGATTCATCTGAATGAACTCAAAATTACGGAATGTGACGTACCAAATGTAATTTTATCTTCTCCGAGAATAATGTATAACAAACCTGCAAATAAAGAATGAAAAATTGTAAATCACCTTCATTATTCTAATAGCTGTTGGAGTTTCCTTTCTGTCGGGAAGAAAGTAAACGAAAAGTTTCAATCGAAAATTAGTTTTGCAAACCTTTATTTTTTTTCTCACCTGTGAGAGTGAATGAAACAATGTAAACACGCGGTTCTTGACTTATGTTTGTTGCAAATGCGCAATTGTTTTGGTAATTATTACATTATTATTATTATAAGTATTGACTTACTGGATTCCCTATTGATGTGAATACTAAAAAATGAGCTGTTTATAACCCGGAAGGACGCGTCGTTGTGTTCACCAGTTTTCGCTCAAAACGTGAGCAGAAAATCGCTTTTACCAAAATGAATTTGCACTCAGTGAGAGGAGCGGCCCTAGAGCAGCTGCTGCCAGCAACTGGCAACGCCCTCGCCAACCACCCAATGGGCGGCCCCACCCCCAAACCCCAAGGGCAGATCCAGGCTGAGGTTTCTGGTAAACTGGGAAACATTTTGCCCCGATTTTAGGTATGATGATAACTTAATGTTTTAAGCAAAATTTTTTTAAACAGAGGAATAATGATTCGGTCTGTCCGTTCGCCCGTCTGTCCAACCAATACATTCTCAGGAATGTTGAGAAGTGAATTGTAATTCATATTCCCGCTGTATGCGCACAGGAATTGAAATAATGACATCGTCGTTATTTTATTTGTATGTTTACTGGTAGTAACCTCCTGGTTACACCAGCCCACAGGGGATTATTTTGTCCGTCCGTCGTGCAGGGAGGAGCTGTGTGAGGAGGGAGGATCTGGGTGCGGAGGGTGGGGCTTGGTGGGGAGGGGCTGGGTGGGGAGGGGCTTGGTGGGGAGGGGAGGGTTGGGAGGGGCTGGGTGGGGAGGGTGGGGCTGGGTGGAGGGTGGGAGGGGTGGGGCTGGGTGGGGAGGGGCTGCTCACCCCGTGGTGCCCTAACACGTTCCTTCGGAGTGGGCAGGTAGGAACTTGGTTGGACAGCGCGCCGATCAGGGGGGGGGGGGGGGGGTCAGTTGGATGAGTGGGCGTGTTTACCCTTCCCCCCCCACCCTCCCCAACATCGCCAACCAATCGCGGCGTAGCTCGGTGTTCGGTGGGGAGTAGGCCTCAGCAAGGTAAGGTAATTTACCCTTTTTACCGGGTAAAAGGGTAAAGGTGTCAACATGCCAAGGGGTAAGGTCAAGGGTAGGGTAAAGGTAGCTCGGAAGAATTACCCGGTAGGGTAAAGGTAGCGCGAAGTATTACCCGGTAAATACGGTACCTTGTTTACCGCTAAAAGCTCCGTGGAGCAGTCCATGGCCTCCATTTAATAAGTAATATTAAAAATACTTTTTTTAAAACACGCTTTCATTAAATCTACGAGTAATAACAGAACTCCACGACTCCAGGAAGTGGCCCCGAAGCTTGCCATAACGTAAGGGACCGTGGTGATTTACAGCCAACGTCAGTTGAGCGTGGACAAATAGACCCAAGCCGAAACATAACATATAAAAAATCATGTTAAATTTTTTTTTTATGATAGAATATAGTACTGTTATCAGTATGCCATAAGTATACCAAGTGTGCAGTCGATACCACATTAGGAAGTGGGTTAAAATTGAGTTACAAGATTTGAGGATACGACAGCGATGACAACGACGACAACAATGACAACAATGACAACAAGCGTGTAAAATTGGAATCATCGAGAGTACTCTATATGAATAAAGCGCGCTATCTAGCATTTACCGTTATAAACCTTTTTCATGTGTAGTACCCTAGTAATTACCCTGTAATCTGGTAATTTGTATGGGGTAAGGGTAAATGGTAGGCTCTTGCTTTTACCTTACCTGCTAAAGGGTAAAAGGTAAGGGTAGAGTGATTGTATTGTGGTAAGGTAAAAGGTAGGGTAAAGGTAGGCTCGTTGTTTTTACTTTTTAACTTTTACCTTACCTTGCTGAGGCCTAGGGGAGATGCATGGGTGGGCAGAATTCCGGATATGCACGACAGACAGACAAATAATCCCTGGTGGGCAGTGTGGAACCTGTTGCTCCTACCTGTATAACACTCTAGGTAACTAAGACTCACACACACATACACTCACTCTCACACTCTCAAACTCACACACACTCTCACACTCTCAGACTCACACACACTCACTATCACAGTCTCAAATTCACACACACATACACTCACGCTCAAACGCACACAGACACTGACATCTCACACTCTCAGACTCACACACTCACACTCTCAGACTCACACACACACTCACCCTTACACTCTCAGACTCACTCTCACATTCTCAGACTCACACACACATACACTCACTCTCACACTTAGACTAACAGACACACACTCTCACACTCTCAGACTCAAACAAACACTTACTTTCACACTCTCAGACTCACACACACACACTCTCACACTCAGCGTGGCGTTCGGGGGGGGGCAGTTGGATGAGTGGGCATGTTTACCCTTCCCCCCCACCCTCCCCGACATCGTCAACCAATCGCGGCGTTGCTCGGTGTTCTGTAAGGAGGGGATTGCATGAGTGGGCGTGTTTACACCCCACCTATACCAGTGGCCGCCCCGCTCGGCGTTTTGGGGGGGGAGGGAAGTTGGATGATTGGGCGTGTTTACCTTCCCCCCACCCTCCCCGACATCCTCAACCAATCGTGGCCTTGCTCGGCGGTCGGTGGGGGGGGGGCATGGGTGGGCTGCATTCTGATGCACGACAGACAAATAATCCCTGGTGGGCAGTGTGGAACCTGTTGTTCCAACCTGTATCAACGTTTAACCTACTCACACCGGCTTGTGCCTGCCCTCACAGTCGGGCATATTTGCGGAATACACCACGCCGCTGTTGACCCTGGCCATTGACCGTTACTACCAGCTCCCTCCGCAGGAATGTGTTTTGCTCGAATTTTTGGCGCCCCACTTAACTTGGGGCCCTAGGCGGCCGCCTCGTTCGCCTTCATGGACGGGTGGACGCCCCTGTTCAGTTACAATAACTTACTGGATTCTGAATTGATGTGAATTAAAAAAAAGTGAATATTCATTATTAATCGCAAGGGGAAAGGTCGATGTTCACTCATTTTAACAAATGTTCACCGTAAGTGCGAGAAAAAGTCATCAAAGTGAAACTGCACTGAGTTCAAATTCAAAGCAGATTCTGCTCCTTTATTTCAAGTTCTATTCGACGTTAAAAAAATACCTATTATCACGCACAAATTAACTGAATAGTTTATTTATTATTCAGTAATATTGGTGTCAAAACGCAAAGATAAAATACAAACAGAGGATATTTTGGGAGAACATTGATTTTTCTTCTTACAACAAACGAATAATTAGTCACAATTTTAATCTAAGCCTTCGAAGAAAATAAAAATCTTGAGAATTGCATGGAACTCCACCGAGCCGAGTCAGTGTTACACGCAGCATGCAGAGTGTCCGGCGTTAGGCACATGTCACCGAAACTTTGAGAATAAAGTTAACTTTTAAAATAAATAATGAAAACGTTGTAATGTAAGTGCCAAGATAAATTAAATAACCCCGTGTCTTAACTTTTGGGCCAACCTGTATAATAATGTGTAATTAATGTATACTGTATGATTAAATATATAACAGGTGACGTTTCAGGCACTGGCCCTGCTTCAGAGCACGTCACAGTTAGTCCTTCATGACGTCGCTAATAAGAGGCTGGCCCAAAAATCAGGACACATCGGGTTATAATTGTGTTAACAAATAACAGATTGTTATTTAGTTCAAGATTAATGCACGAATTATCTTTTAAAATTAAGTTAATATCTTTAAAAAGTTTACAGCTGCCTTCTTTTGCATACGTAACGACGAACTGAACTCATTCGTCTTTAGTCAATGGCCCCTTCTTCATAGGCTATTTGGCGAGTTAAAGTGAGTTTGGGGTTCCTTTAAAATAGATTATGTTTATATATTTGAGACATTTGATGCAGGTTGCCCATCGGGTCGTGGACTAAAATTGTATTTCTTTTGGTGATAAAATAGTCCCACGTGTGTTGGGATCCAAGTCAAGATGAGAGGAGCAATTGTCGATGTTTTGACTACGTTGTGTGGCAGGACCCAACCACGACTGTGGCGTGCGGAGCAGAGGGCACCTCGTCCGGCAACGACCTCACGGTCTTGGCCCCCACCTCGTCCAACGAGGTGCTGGCGGCGGCAGACGAGTGGCTCTGCGCCCAACCCAGCTGCCTTCCCCATGGCCGGCCGGAACCCTCCCCGGTGCCAGCCACAGCACGAGAAAACATCAGCGTGTCTGTGCTGCCTGCACCCCAAGGTGAGCGTGCGACCACGCGACCTCGCGACCTCGTGGCCTCTCATTAGGGTGGCGGCCACCAATGCATGGGCCGCTTTGGAGCCACTGCTGTTGCCGTTCACGAGTAACACGAGGAGCTCAAAACACCTATCAGTCAACGTGACAGGCGCATCATATTTTTCGCTACATTGAGATTTAAACTTTAATGTGGAGCAACATCTTTCTGGTCAAGAGTAGCAGCACGGGTGCTGCTGGTTGGGGCTACTGAACAGTGCCATGTTAAACTTTCGTGGGAAATGTAGAGCCGTGTGTTTGTCCCAAGTACAAAATGTGATCACTGTGCTTCTCCTTCTTGCAGATGATGACCCCCGCGAGGGATCCCGCGGGGCTGTGCCCGGGACCCCCTCCCCGGATGAAGCCCGAGGCGCGGCGCGGGTCGCCGTGCCGGAGCTGACGGGAGCCGCGCAGGCGGCGGCGGGGCCGCGTCTGGGGGCGGAGCCTCAGGTGAGGGGGCGGAGCCCCGGGTGGCGGGCGGGGCGGGGCCCGCTGGCGCCACTCAGCCAATCACAACGCTGGGAGTGCACGGGGGGGGGGGGGTGTCTTACAAAATGATAGGCGACGTTTCAGGCAATTGCCCTTCTGCAGAGCACATTAATAGCTGTTGTCCCTTTCATAACGTCGCCTATAGAGGCTGGCCGACAAGTCAGGACACATGGAGTTACTATGTTTATTTGAACAAATAACAGGATTATTTTGTTATAGATAGTAATAATGATAATAGATACACTTTTAACTTCAAGAATACAAAATTCAAACGTTGTAATGTCAGTGGCACGATAAAGGAAATATCCCTCTGTCCTAACATTGGGCCACCATGTATAATGTGAAAAATAGATTCTGTATGTATATATTTCTGAGACATTTGATGCGGATTGCCCATCGGTTCATGGACTAAATTTGGATTTATTTTGGTGATAAAACAGTTCCACGTGTGTTGGGATCCCAGTCAAGATGGGAGGAGTAATTGTGGATGTGTTGACTGCGTTGCTGTGGCAGGACCCAACCACGACTGTGGCGTGCGGAGCAGAGGGCACCTCGTCCGGCAACGACCTCACGGTCTTGGCCCCCACCTCGTCCAACGAGGTGCTGCCGGCGGCCGACGAGTGGCTCTGCGCCCAACCCTGCTGCCTTCCCCATGGCCGGATGGAGCCCTCCCCTGTACCAGCCACAGAGAACATCAGCGTGCCTGTGCTGCCTGCACCCCAAGGTGAGTGTGCAATTACACAACCTCGTGACCTCTCGGTAGGGTGGTAGCCACCAAAGCAAGGCCGCTGTGCCACCACAACTTTTGCCATTCAAGAGTAACACGAGGAGCTCAAAACACCTATCAGTCAACGTGACAGGCGCATCACATTTTTCGCGAACTTTAGCCTGACACTTAAATGTGGAGAAAAATATTTCTGGTTAAGAGTAGCAGCACGGGTGCTGGCTGGGGCCACTGGATATCCACGCCAGCCCCATCGGCAGTGCAGCGCTCTGCGATGACACCGGCTTCCGACCCTTTGTGCAGAGGAGGACGACGGCATTCCAGCGGCACGGCTCTCGTTGTTTGCACCGGAGCGGCTGAACCTCCGGTGGGAGAGCGACGTGGGCAAGGGTGCCGGCCTGCGCAACCTGGGGAACACCTGCTTCCTCAACGCCACGCTGCAGTGCCTCGCCTACACGCCGCCGCTCGCCAACTACCTGCTGCTGCAAGAGCACTGCAGCACCTGTAAGTACCCTCCCCCTGGCACTCTCGTTTACCCATCGGCTATTTTATTATCACGGTTATTTTGGCTGATGTGAATTTCACACTTGATAAGCTACTTCGTTGAACTATTATTCGTGGTCAGATCGCTTTTGAAGAAGCTAATAGCTCAGTCGGCTTTACCTGGTAGAATAAAAACATAGTTTAATTTGTGTATGTTTTTAAGTGGTTTGTTTGCCTTGCCTATATTTTGCACTCCTATCGTGTTTTTGTATTGTTTGTTGTTGTAACCTTTTCACCCCGTAACATTATTGGACATCTGCAAAAAAAGAGCTCCGTAGCTCATCGGATTCCTCCAGTATAAATCAGTAAATCAGTATTGTGTTTTTCATAAACACGTGCACACGTGGCGAACATGTGTTTAATAGGCTGCACAGATTAAACTTGGGCTTATAAAGCATCTTGTGATGCAATTGGTACTTAGACACAACATTAATTGCGATTGTTGCTGGTGCCAGGTTTCCTCGCGTTTGTTGTTACTCCCCAACTGGGCTGAGTGCGAGTGGCGTGCGCTGACGGATTGTGCCACCTGTGCCCTCGTTCGCAGGCCAACGGAGCGACTTTTGCCTGATGTGCGTCATGGAGCGTCACGTCGTCAGCACGTTCAACAACTCGCAGACAGTTCTGACACCCAAGGTCATCACTAACAACATCACGCGTGAGTCCCAATACTAAGTTATCGCCGCGATCCTTCGCCGTCTGTGTTCCAAATCCTTTGCACCGCTCCTTTTGAAACGACTGTTGGGGAGCTCTTGAAGGATGTCATCAGATCCTGTATCTGTCACTTTGTCCCCATGTCCATTTCTCTGCAGGCATCGCCAAACACCTGCGCATTGGGAGACAGGAAGATGCCCACGAGTTTCTGCGATACGTGGTCGATGCCATGCAAGCCTCATGCCTCTATGGCCACAGCGAGTGAGTACTGCGCGCCAGTCAACATGCGGCAGTCGTTCTGCAGTTCGGTACCTCACGGCTTCCTCTCGGTTTTCTGCACGATTGTACTTCAACGTCTGTGAAAAGCTACTCACACTTTTGTGTGAACACCTGGGAGATGCAGAGGTCCGGTCCTTCTGACACCACGGTTCTTTGACCTTGGTCCTGACGTGGGCCATCTTTTGTTGGCGCATTTCACGTTGCCTATAAATGCCGGGGGATAAATTTCTCGAGGTCGGTGGCCCCTTCACATCATTCCTCGTGTTGACGGGCAGCACATGGCACGCTGGGCACAACAAAACTGCCGGGCAACAGCACCGCGTGATGGCTGCCAGCTTGCCCCCAGCTCTGTGGCTGTGTCGTGAAGGTGGCTGCCCTGTGCAGACGCGACCACGTTTGGTTGCTACAGAGCACGCGTTGCAGTGCTGAAGGGAAAGAGTGAATCAACAGCTCGGGCAATGGTGTAACTTTCACACATGCGTGTGCATCCGGTAAAGGTGCTACTGCTGCTGTAACCACCGTGTGGTGTCGTTCTCTGTGATTGGCAGGCTGGACAGATACACGGAGGCTACCACCCTCATTTACCAGATCTTCGGGGGTTACCTTCGTTCACGTGGTAAGTTTTGCGCACTCCTCTAGAAACTTGTTAACCGCGAACAGTAAGTGCACCATCACAGTGTAGACCTGCTCGCGTTGCAGCATTTACACTCACACACGTGCCACACGGAATAACCTTTTACCAGTTGGTGAAAAGTAGCAATTACTTATGTCAGTGGGGAGCGTGCATTTAGTTTGACTAAGACACATGTGACGTCCCTCCCTAATGTGTGTTTGCTTTGCAGTGGAGTGCATGCAGTGCTGCAATGACTCCAACACCTACGACACATGCCTGGACATCGCACTCTATATTAATGTAAGCAATGAGAAAACCATTTCTTAACAGTTATACATGTACATACGGTGCGAAGGAGGTTCAACATGCACACATCAACAACAACCGCCATTCGCCACTAAATGGCGATGATGTCACCATGGCACTTGTGCTAGGCTGAGTGCACTTTAAGGCCATGTGAAGTGTCGAACGCCTGCTGGCAGGTCACGGGACAGACCCAGGTGCCATGGATTGACTGAATGAGATGACTGGCTGATGTACTATCTGTGCCCCCTTCTGTGCCAACATACATCACGCAGACACATCGATCAGCCACTTAACATCCAAACACACTGCCAGTAGCGTGCATCATCTCGTTTATTGCGGTCGTACGATTTAATACAAGATGCGGATTTTCGGAGTTGCCGTCACAATACAATGTTTATGGAATGCTTCTTAAGGGTCTTCATTTGCCTTTCACTCTGTTGGGCAACAGAACTCATCGCATCTGGTGGAGGCGTTTGGGGAGTTTTTCAACGAGGAGATTCTGGATGAATACACCTGTGCAAGGTGAGCGGGCCGTCGTGTTTCGACACCCTGCAAACATTTGTCGCTTCAAAAGTCTGCAGATTAAATATATATCTCACGATAATATAAACAGAAGAATATTAATTATGATAAATAGTTTAGAACATAATATTAGTTTTACTAAAAAGTATTTTATAAATAATAATAAAAATTACTAAAATAATAGTAAAGAAAAAATTACAAGAAATGTCGTTTAAAAGTTGCCCTCATCGGTTGGGGAACGCGTGCAATGTCTGGCGTTGTTGTTGTCGTGCAGGTGCTGTCACAAGGGGAAAGCGACGAAGACGATGGCTCTCCACCGCCTGCCCAACGTCCTCACCGTCTCCATCAAGCGGTACAACCTCTACGGCGTCAAGATCAACCGGGTAACGATTCTGCCCCTCCACATCGTTCGAATTAAATTATTTATTGACAGCCCTTTGTCAGTTCAACGCTGGAGAAAATGCCTCTCCATGTTGGAATAGGTCCGACAGATAGACTCGCCCCCCGTCATGTGACTGTAGAATTTCCACCACTTGCTCAGGGCTATGAACAGGAGATGAGCACCGTCTTCAACGCTCAAATGAGCGAGACATCACGTCATCACTTTGACGTGTAACTGAGATGGTGCCCTATCTCTGCTGCCTCACCCCACCACCCCTGCCGTTTCCTCTCCTAATTGTCTCTGTGCACTGCCTCCCCTCCTGTGCGCTGTCTGTAGAACATCACCTACCCGGAGCACCTGGACATGCAACCCTTCACCTCAACATCTCAGGGCGAGCCCGCGATCTACTCCCTGTACTCGGTGCTGGTGCACAAGGGAGCCAACTCCAACAGGGGTCATTATTATTGCTACAATAAGGTAATTCCATTTGTTACCATCAAACAATAACAACGCACATCTGCAATGCGCCCATAATGTTACACATTTCTAATAGGGAGGAATAAATAAAACAGTCTTGCAACTACATTTTTACTTCAAACTTTCGTGACTGCAGGAAATCATATTCTTTGGTTTTGTAAACATTGTAACCAAGTGTAGCTTTGTTTTAACTGTGCACAGATCAGCGATGGAAAATGGTGCCGTATGAACGACTCCATCATGCGGCTCGTCGACACCAAGGCTGCCATGAGTGAGCAGGCCTACATGCTCTTCTATATTCGGCAAGTCGCCCTTCTCTCCCATCCACTTGGACCTCCACTTACACCCATCCCCCAGACCAGCTCACTGCACAGATATTGTCTTGCGCGAGCAGCAGCAGTCTCCTTTCTAGGCAGTTGAGTTGTTCCGACTAATTTGGAGCTTAGCGGCTCGATGAGTGTCCGGCCAGACAGCTCAGCGGTGGAGCGAGCGGTGGTGTTAACCGCAGTTTGCGATGTGTGGTGCGGGCATTCAGGTCCCCAGAATTGAATGCGCCACCAGCGGAGAGCTACCGCCCGCTGGAGCACGTCAAGGCGACGTCTAAGTTGTGCATAAAACGTTCCCACTCGGCGATGGAGACCCAGGACCTCGTCACTGAACAGCAGCTCTCTTCACCGGCACGCAAGGTAAAGGATGGTTTTGAAATGTTACCCCACGTGCGTGGAACTGGGAGAATGTACACCCTGACAGTGCATAATTTTACATTACAGGAATGGTGAAGTACAGCAATCTTGTTGTTAATACTTTAGACCAGTTTTGTTTCATTCACTCAATGTCGAGCGGTTTGGACTTGAGCGCCCTCATCTTGTTTATCTCCAGAAACTCAAGATGGCGAACCACCATAACGGGAACAACTGCAAGGGCGACGGCAAAAACAGCGGCAGCAGCAGCTGCTACCGGCAACGCCAGGCACGCAACAGCCGCGGCCGCCGCCGCTAGTCCCAGAGCATCCGCCACCACCACCACCACCCCGATCTCCAAGCAGCCAGTGCCAGTCCAACAGCAACCACCGCCACCGCCAGTTCCGCAGCAGCCATCGCCAGTCCCACAGCAGCCGCCGCCACCACTCTCATCTGACAGCAGCCGAAGCCAGTCCAACAGAAACCACTGCCATCGCCAGATCCACAGCAGCCACCGCTTGTCTTGGAGAAGCTGCCATCAGCACCACAGCAGCTACTGGTAAAGTCACGGAGATAGAAAAATAATAAAAATAAATAATAATAAAAACAGTCCTGCAACTGTTCTTGCGTTTTGATGTATTTATGCAATTTCTACTTACAGTATTTACTTTATTTATTTGTATTTAGTGACTTGCTTAGCTTTCCTACACTTTTCACTCCTATAGGTTTATGTATTGTTTGTTGTAACTTTCTGACCCGCCCCTACTAGACATTTGTGAAAAAGAGCATCGTAGCTCATCAGATTCTTCCAGTCTAAATAAAAATTTAGATTTTGATTAGATTGGTCCAAGGTTATCGATGCAGTGATATGTTCAGGCAGACCGTACCGTAACTTCAACACCATCATAGCAACCGTAGCACGCTCTGCAGCTCTGACGTTGGTGTGATGCTCTTGAGGAACTTGTTGGCTAGAGGGTATCGTGTGTTGTTATTACATGAACGGAGAATGTTGGGTGCGGTTTTGTAAACATTGTAACCAAGTGTAGCTGTGTTTTAACTGTGCACAGATCAGCGATGGAAAATTGTGCCGTATGAACGATTCCATCGTGCGGCTCGTTGACACCAAGGCTGTGATGAGTGAGCAGGCCTACATGCTCTTCTATATTCGGCAAGTCGCCCTTCTCTCCCATCCACTTTGACCTCCACTTACACCCGTCCCCCAGACCAGCTCACTGCACAGATATTGTCTTGCGAGAGCATCAGCAGCAGTGTCTCCTTTCTAGGCAGTTGAGTTGTTCCGACTAATTTGGAGCTTAGCGGCTCGATGGGTGTCCGGCCAGACAAGCTCAGCGGTGGAGCGAGCGGTGGTGTTAACCGCAGTTTACGATGTGTGGTGCGGGCATTCAGGTCCCCAGAATTGAATGCGCCACTGGAGGACGTCAAGGCGACGTCTAAGTTGTGCATCAAACGTTCCAACTCGGCGATGGAGACCCAGGACCTCGTCACTGAACAGCAGCTCTCTTCACCGGCACGCAAGGTAAAGGATGGTTTTGAAATGTTACCCCACGTGCGTGGAACTGCCCGGGGAGAATGTACACCCTGACAGTGCATCATTTTACATTACAGGAATGGTGAAGTACAGCAATGTTCTTGTGTCTACTTTAGACCAGTTTTGTTTCATTCACTCAATGTCGAGCGGTTTGGACTTGAGCGCCCTCATCTTGTGTATCTGCAGAAACTCAAGATGGCGAACCACCCCTACGGGAACAACTGCTGGAGCAACTGCAAGGGCGACGGCAGAAACAGCGGCAGCAGCAGCTGCTACCGGCAACGCCAGGCACGCAACAGCCGCGGCCGCCGCCCCTAGTCCCAGAGCATCCGCCACCACCATCCCGATCTCCTAGCAGCCACTGCCAGTCCAACAGCAACCACCGTCACCGCCAGTTCCACAGCAGCCATCGCCAGTCCCGCAGCAGCCAATACCACCACCACCACCACATGTCTCGAAGAAGTCAGCGCCACAGCAGCCATCGCCAGTCCCGCAGCAGCCGCCACCACCCTCATCTCACAGCAGCCGTCGCCGGTCTTGGAGAATCTGCCATCAGCACCACAACAGCTACTGCCACCGCCAGTCCAACAGCAGCCACCGCCACTCTGGTCTCACAGCAGCCACCACCGGTGTAACAAGTGGCACTCGCCCCACCGATAGTGGTTGGTGCCTGAATTCCACACGATCAAGTGGCTCACCCTTTGCTTCCTCTCAAATTCAAACTAATTTTGAGAGACATTTAGGAAGGCACCAGGAAGCGGCTCACCATGGCGTCGCCGGCCCCAAAATGTACTCATCGCCAGCTCCACCATCAGCGTCTGAAATCACTTGAACATCATTGGAATCACCTTGGACTCTACATTCTCACTCGACGACCACATTCTCTAAACAATAAAGAGCTGCAATTATTACCTCAGGGCCTTATGGCACACCTGTCCAATGCTGACATGGAAAACATTTAAAGCAACTCTAAACTCACAATCCACAACGACTTGAAAAACCCAGCATGAAAGCGCTTAAAATCACGCATGCATTCTGGGAAACAAGAGCCAAGATCCATGCAGCCGACACCAACCCATTACGGCTTGGAGATTCTGTTCATTACGAGATCAATCGTCAAGAGAGTTGGCCCCAGGAACGTTATTGTCATGGTGACCGTAAAATGAACCGTCCCATAACAAATGAAGTCAAAAGTTGTGTTCCGCGCAACGTGAGGCTGGAGTGCGGTCTCAGTGAGGTCGTGCAAGGTATTCCCTACGGTTCTTGTCTCTGTTTATTTGAAATGCGGGGCATTATTTTGCGTTGTGTCGGGGATTTAAAAAGTCACCGCTGTTGCAAAGTATTTATTTATTGAACTATGAATACGTCGGCATTTTTTATACTACATATCCGTTAAATCTTTACTTAAAGCTTTCGTGACTGCAGGAATTCATATTCTTTGGGTCTTTCGGTAAAGCCACGTAGATAGAAAAAATAATCAAAATAATAACAATATCTCTAAACCTTTATATACAGCCTGCCTCGGCAGATTTCCCCCTCTTTTTTCACCTCAAGACGATTGCTTGTGTTGCGATCGAAACGTTGTGATATTGTTATTATTTTGATAATTGTTTCTATCTACGTGGCTTTACCGAAAGACTCAAAGAAGACATATCTGTTACTTTGTTTTTACGTAAGGGGTGTGCACATTTCAATGGACACGCTAAACCGTAGCGCCAAAACGTTAACACGTGAAATGTACGGATAAATGATTAACTTTGTCAAGCACTTTATTTCCATGGACCATGATGCCTCCAGAAACAGCGGTTTCTGAACTCGTGAATGTAGATCGGTGACAATTCGGTCTCCTCAGGGTTTTTATCGTTTGTACAAAAGCAGCTCAAAGTGTGGGAAGGGAAGCGAGATTACTGTTTTCCAGAGATTTTGTCTACCTCGTTTTGTATTTGCACTTGACATCAATATATACTTGTCGTGACAAACACTGGTCTCGCTTCCATTTCTTACTTTGCCATCGCAGTGTGTGTGTATGTATATGTCTGTGTGTGGGTGTATATATGAGTATGGGTGTGGATGTGTGTGCATGTGTTTGTTTATGTGTGCATGTATGTGTTTATGTGTTTATGTGTGTATGTATGTGTGTATGTATGTGCATGTGCTCGCTAACAGCACTTGCCCCAACAGCCTGATTGTCCATACGGGGGTTCTTTGTCTTTGTATGTCTGTGTGTACGTGTTTGTGTGCGTGGATGCGCGTGTGTGTATGAAGAACTTCTTTAGCACCGCACACAGCCAACCGTGCTAATCTGAGGTGTGGGGGAACGACAACAAACTAAACACAAAAAGCAAAAGTGGCGTGCAACTAGCACAGGAGTACACTTGTGTACACGTGCACTTGCTGTACTTGTCAGAAACGTGTGTGGGTAAGAGGTCAACACCGCCTTGCTGACCTAATTAAATGTTGAATATAAAAAGTGGATAGAAGGTAAAGGTACAGCCCCTGCGGTTGTTCACGCCACTGCCGGCAAATGGGGCCTCCACGAGAGGGAGCTGCAGAGAGCCCCTGTGAGGGTAATTGGCCTACTCCTCCACACTGGCCAGGAGGTCTTGGAAGAGGAAGTCAAATATGAAGTTAGATTAACCTGCCGCTTACAACATTTGACCGTAACGCGTTTGGTGGCGACGCGCTTCTTGCCGGGCCCAAATCCAGGGCGGCGTGTGAAGAAAAACGGGGCCCAGAGAATGTTGACTCCAGCACTGGGGGGGTGCCGGTACACTGGGGCACTGCTGTGGGTGTGGTTTCTCAATCGCCCAGCCACGTGGAGGAGTAGCCACTGATACGAAACGCAACGCCTTCGTCTCATCTAATCAGCCCGTTCACCCGTGAAGCGGTGGCACGGCCCTTAGCTGCCATCAAAGTTCGATTCCCGGCCACGGCTAACGTCGGTGCTGAGTGACATCTGAACAGATTTTTGGGCTGCCTCCTCTTCACACCAACTCGTACTGACCAATTTCGATTTAAAGCTTTCGTGACTGCAGGGATTCATCTTCTTGGTTCTTTCGGTAAAGTCACGTAGAAGGGAAGTAATAAAATAATAAAAATAAAACATAATAAAACAATTCTCACGACGTTTCGGCCACAACGCAAGCAGCCGTCCTCAGGTGAAAACCAGGTCCGTCGAGGCGACAGAGTCTGAATGAAACAGCACACGAGCTTGGAGCATATATATAAGCTGGGCGCATTGACAAAGGAATTTGCATATCAAAAGGAATTTAGCATATTTATGGGAAATGCAGGAATGTGATTAGTACTGCATATGCATGTGCATTATGCAGGATTAACAGCATCAAAGGGAGCTGCAGTTACTGCTGCTGCAGCAGTTGCTGCTGCTGCAGTTTCTGCTGCTGCTGCAGTTGCTGCTGCTGCAGTTGCTGCTGCTGCTGCTGCACTTGCTGCTGCTGCTGCAGTTGCTGCCTTATCCATTTTAATATAACACTATGTATTATTCTACCCACCCTAATGTGTATCATACTGCTATATGTTTACTGTACAATTACGACACCATACATTACTCTGCACACTGCACCATGCCAGTGAGTGGAACGTGGTCTGAAAGTCACCGTAAACGTGAACACAATCAGTTAAGATCCGAAATGGTTTATTACGTTCTTCCAATGATTGCTAAGCCAGAATCCATCTTCTCGGTTGAAATTGTCTCTGTGTTTGTATATGTGGATCGCCTCATGAACGAATCTCTCATGATAGCCAGATGGCTTGCAGAGAACCTCTGTCTTGGAGAAGTCAATGTCATGTGAGCCCACTGAATTGTAACAGTGATCTGCCACGGCTGAGGTGTTTGTCCTACCGTGTTTCAGGTCTGCCTTATGTTCACGGATGCGGTCCGAGACATGTCGTTTGGTTTCTCCAATGTAACTGCTACCACAGAGGCAACTTAGTTTGTAGACGCCAGGGTACTGTATGTCTGGAACCACATCTTTTACAGACGGGACCAGATCACGGATTTTATGTACTGTGTTGAATCGGACCTGGATCTTGTGTTTAATCAGGATTTTGGAGATCTTTTTTGTGACCCCAGCAATGTAGGGTAAGGTGATGGTCTTGAAAGGCTCCTCAACAGGATCCTTCTTGATGGTTGGAGTGATGGCTTTGCGGATTGTGTAGTCGGAGTAACCATTAGCCTTAAGAGCTTGGCGTACGTGTTTGAGTTCACTGGAAATGTGTTCATGGTCGGAGATGCATTGGGCTCTATGATATAGAGTCTTGATGAGGGAATTCTTCTGGGATGGATGGTGGTGGGAATCCGGTTTTAGATAAGCATCCGTGTGGGTGGCTTTCCTGTAGACAGAGTGGCTCATTGAACCATCAGGTCTCCTTTTGATTAGGACATCCAAAAAGGGTAGCTTGCCATCATTTTCGACTTCCATGGTGAATCTGATGGCTGGGTGTATGGAATTGATGTGGTCGAGAAATTGGTCTAGAGCAGGCCGGCCATGTGGCCAGATGACAAAAGTGTCGTCTACGTACCTCTTCCATAAGGTCGGGCGTAGAGTGGCAGTCTGGATGGCGTCCGTCTCAAATTTCTCCATGAAGATGTTGGCTACAACCGGAGATAGGGGAGAGCCCATTGGGGTGCCCTCAATTTGCTTGTAGAAGGTTCCATTCCAGGTGAAGTATGTATTGGTTAAGCAGTGTCTCACCAGGGGGGGTACCCCAGCATTCAGTCCTTGATGAACCAAGTCTTCAATGATTGCGATGGTGTCAGGCACAGGCACCTTGGTGAACAAGGAAACCACATCAAAACTGACAAGCAGGTCGTCTGGGGACAGGGCAATCCCCTTGATTGTCGATACCAGGTCAGTAGAGTTTAGTACTGCAGAGGTGGTTTTTCCAGTGAAAGGCCGTAGGATTTCGGACAAAAAACGAGCCAGTTTGTAAGTGGGGGAGTTGATAGTAGAGACAATGGGACGAAGAGGTGTATCTTCTTTATGTATCTTTAGCAAGCCGTACAATCTTGGTGGCCTGGCTGCAGAAGGTTTCAACGAGAACTGTTTGGTCTGATCAATTAATGCGGTTGAAGCAGAAATGATGTTGTTGGTTTTGGAGACGAGGCTGTTGGTGGGGTCTCTTTTTATGTTTGTATAGCTGCCATCGTTGAGTAGTTCTTGAATTTTGTTGTTGTATTCTATTTTGTCCATGATGACAGTGGCATTGCCTTTGTCGGCTGAGAGGATGACAATGTCATCCCTCTTTTTTAATTGAGCTAATTCAAAACGCTCATCTTTGCTGATGTTGCTAGCTGGCATCTTAGCGTTTTTTAGGGTTACAGAGATTTCAGATCTTGCTACGTCTGCAGCGATGTGACTCAAGCCCTTGAGAGCTACATCTACTCGAGCAATTATATCATTAACTGGTATGTGTCTAGGTGTGACTGCAAAGTTTAGTCCTTTAGCTAAAACGGATCAGACCCAACAGTTCTCGTTGAAACCTTCTGCAGCCAGGCCACCAAGATTGTACGGCTTGCCAAAGATACATAAAGAAGATACACCTCTTCGTCCCATTGTCTCTACTATCAACTCCCCCACTTACAAACTGGCTCGTTTTTTGTCCGAAATCCTACGGCCTTTCACTGGAAAAACCACCTCTGCAGTACTAAACTCTACTGACCTGGTATCGACAATCAAGGGGATTGCCCTGTCCCCAGACGACCTGCTTGTCAGTTTTGATGTGGTTTCCTTGTTCACCAAGGTGCCTGTGCCTGACACCATCGCAATCATTGAAGACTTGGTTCATCAAGGACTGAATGCTGGGGTACCCCCCCTGGTGAGACACTGCTTAACCAATACATACTTCACCTGGAATGGAACCTTCTACAAGCAAATTGAGGGCACCCCAATGGGCTCTCCCCTATCTCCGGTTGTAGCCAACATCTTCATGGAGAAATTTGAGACGGACGCCATCCAGACTGCCACTCTACGCCCGACCTTATGGAAGAGGTACGTAGACGACACTTTTGTCATCTGGCCACATGGCCGGCCTGCTCTAGACCAATTTCTCGACCACATCAATTCCATACACCCAGCCATCAGATTCACCATGGAAGTCGAAAATGATGGCAAGCTACCCTTTTTGGATGTCCTAATCAAAAGGAGACCTGATGGTTCAATGAGCCACTCTGTCTACAGGAAAAGCCACCCACACGGATGCTTATCTAAAACCGGATTCCCACCACCATCCATCCCAGAAGAATTCCCTCATCAAGACTCTATATCATAGAGCCCAATGCATCTCCGACCATGAACACATTTCCAGTGAACTCAAACACGTACGCCAAGCTCTTAAGGCTAATGGTTACTCCGACTACACAATCCGCAAAGCCATCACTCCAACCATCAAGAAGGATCCTGTTGAGGAGCCTTTCAAGACCATCACCTTACCCTACATTGCTGGGGTCACAAAAAAGATCTCCAAAATCCTGATTAAACACAAGATCCAGGTCCGATTCAACACAGTACATAAAATCCGTGATCTGGTCCCGTCTGTAAAAGATGTGGTTCCAGACATACAGTACCCTGGCGTCTACAAACTAAGTTGCCTCTGTGGTAGCAGTTACATTGGAGAAACCAAACGACATGTCTCGGACCGCATCCGTGAACATAAGGCAGACCTGAAACACGGTAGGACAAACACATCAGCCGTGGCAGATCACTGTTACAATTCAGTGGGCTCACATGACATTGACTTCTCCAAGACAGAGGTTCTCTGCAAGCCATCTGGCTATCATGAGAGATTCGTTCATGAGGCGATCCACATATACAAACACAGAGACAATTTCAACCGAGAAGATGGATTCTGGCTTAGCAATCATTGGAAGGACGTAATAAACCATTTCGGATCTTAAATGATAGTGTTCACGTTTACGGTGACTTTCAGACCACGTTCCACTCACTGGCATGGTGCAGTGTGCAGAGTAATGTATGGTGTCGTAATTGTACAGTAAACATATAGCAGTATGATACACATTAGGGTGGGTAGAATAATACATAGTGTTATATTAAAATGGATAAGGCAGCAACTGCAGCAGCAGCAGCAAGTGCAGCAGCAGCAGCAGCAACTGCAGCAGCAGCAACTGCAGCAGCAGCAGAAACTGCAGCAGCAGCAACTGCTGCAGCAGCAGTAACTGCAGCTCCCTTTGATGCTGTTAATCCTGCATAATGCACATGCATATGCAGTACTAATCACATTCCTGCATTTCCCATAAATATGTTAAATTCCTTTTGATATGCAAATTCCTTTGTCAATGCGCCCAGCTTATATATATGCTCCAAGCTCGTGTGCTGTTTCATTCAGACTGTCGCCTCGACGGACCTGGTTTTCACCTGAGGACGGCTGCTTGCGTTGTGGCCGAAACGTCGTGAGAATTGTTTTATTATGTTTTATTTTTATTATTTTATTACTTCCCTTCTACGTGACTTTACCGAAAGAACCAAGAAGATGAATCCCTGCAGTCACGAAAGCTTTAAATCGAAATTTAACCGCCTCTACGGGGAGGGTTTCCACATAACTTTGAGATCTTTCAACAAGCTCCGGGATAAGAAGGCTCAGCTAATCGAGTCTCTCACCTTTC
Source organism: Lethenteron reissneri (assembly GCF_015708825.2). Taxonomy (NCBI): domain Eukaryota; kingdom Metazoa; phylum Chordata; class Hyperoartia; order Petromyzontiformes; family Petromyzontidae; genus Lethenteron; species Lethenteron reissneri. The sequence goes on along the minus strand of NC_083788.1, from coordinate 2,453,371 downwards.
TGAAGAGATGCCGCGACTCTAAGGTAATACCAAACGCATTTACACTAACATCTGCTGCTGTAACTTCTTCTAATGCGAAACAAATTCTGTCTAGAACTAGTTTAGCTCTTATCTCAGAGAAAATCAGACTTACGCGCACCGAACTAGATCAGTTAGACAAGACACTCTACAAATCACACTTATCTTTGAGTGTAACAATGTCCACATCGGATTGGGAACATGTGGAAAAAATGACTGCCTCTTCAGCTGCCGCTATGTCGACTAAATGTAAGGACAACTTGATTTCCAAATTCAACCGCCTCTCAAACAAGAAACCGGACCCACACATTGAAAAGCTAGATGTTAACAAAGTCGTAATTAATCGCAGTAACAGTCCTATTTCTGAAGGTTTGAAATCCGTTTTAGCTAAAGGACTAAACTTTGCAGTCACACCTAGACACATACCAGTTAATGATATAATTGCTCGAGTAGATGTAGCTCTCAAGGGCTTGAGTCACATCGCTGCAGACGTAGCAAGATCTGAAATCTCTGTAACCCTAAAAAACGCTAAGATGCCAGCTAGCAACATCAGCAAAGATGAGCGTTTTGAATTAGCTCAATTAAAAAAGAGGGATGACATTGTCATCCTCTCAGCCGACAAAGGCAATGCCACTGTCATCATGGACAAAATAGAATACAACAACAAAATTCAAGAACTACTCAACGATGGCAGCTATACAAAAATAAAAAGAGACCCCACCAACAGCCTCGTCTCCAAAACCAACAACATCATTTCTGCTTCAACCGCATTAATTGATCAGACCAAACAGTTCTCGTTGAAACCTTCTGCAGCCAGGCCACCAAGATTGTACGGCTTGCCAAAGATACATAAAGAAGATACACCTCTTCGTCCCATTGTCTCTACTATCAACTCCCCCACTTACAAACTGGCTCGTTTTTTGTCCGAAATCCTACGGCCTTTCACTGGAAAAACCACCTCTCCAGTACTAAACTCTACTGACCTGGTATCGACAATCAAGGGGATTGCCCTGTCCCCAGACGACCTGCTTGTCAGTTTTGATGTGGTTTCCTTGTTCACCAAGGTGCCTGTGCCTGACACCATCGCAATCATTGAAGACTTGGTTCATCAAGGACTGAATGCTGGGGTACCCCCCCTGGTGAGACACTGCTTAACCAATACATACTTCACCTGGAATGGAACCTTCTACAAGCAAATTGAGGGCACCCCAATGGGCTCTCCCCTATCTCCGGTTGTAGCCAACATCTTCATGGAGAAATTTGAGACGGACGCCATCCAGACTGCCACTCTACGCCCGACCTTATGGAAGAGGTACGTAGACGACACTTTTGTCATCTGGCCACATGGCCGGCCTGCTCTAGACCAATTTCTCGACCACATCAATTCCATACACCCAGCCATCAGATTCACCATGGAAGTCGAAAATGATGGCAAGCTACCCTTTTTGGATGTCCTAATCAAAAGGAGACCTGATGGTTCAATGAGCCACTCTGTCTACAGGAAAGCCACCCACACGGATGCTTATCTAAAACCGGATTCCCACCACCATCCATCCCAGAAGAATTCCCTCATCAAGACTCTATATCATAGAGCCCAATGCATCTCCGACCATGAACACATTTCCAGTGAACTCAAACACGTACGCCAAGCTCTTAAGGCTAATGGTTACTCCGACTACACAATCCGCAAAGCCATCACTCCAACCATCAAGAAGGATCCTGTTGAGGAGCCTTTCAAGACCATCACCTTACCCTACATTGCTGGGGTCACAAAAAAGATCTCCAAAATCCTGATTAAACACAAGATCCAGGTCCGATTCAACACAGTACATAAAATCCGTGATCTGGTCCCGTCTGTAAAAGATGTGGTTCCAGACATACAGTACCCTGGCGTCTACAAACTAAGTTGCCTCTGTGGTAGCAGTTACATTGGAGAAACCAAACGACATGTCTCGGACCGCATCCGTGAACATAAGGCAGACCTGAAACACGGTAGGACAAACACCTCAGCCGTGGCAGATCACTGTTACAATTCAGTGGGCTCACATGACATTGACTTCTCCAAGACAGAGGTTCTCTGCAAGCCATCTGGCTATCATGAGAGATTCGTTCATGAGGCGATCCACATATACAAACACAGAGACAATTTCAACCGAGAAGATGGATTCTGGCTTAGCAATCATTGGAAGGACGTAATAAACCATTTCGGATCTTAACTGATTGTGTTCACGTTTACGGTGACTTTCAGACCACGTTCCACTCACTGGCATGGTGCAGTGTGCAGAGTAATGTATGGTGTCGTAATTGTACAGTAAACATATAGCAGTATGATACACATTAGGGTGGGTAGAATAATACATAGTGTTATATTAAAATGGATAAGGCAGCAACTGCAGCAGCAGCAGCAAGTGCAGCAGCAGCAGCAGCAACTGCAGCAGCAGCAACTGCAGCAGCAGCAGAAACTGCAGCAGCAGCAACTGCTGCAGCAGCAGTAACTGCAGCTCCCTTTGATGCTGTTAATCCTGCATAATGCACATGCATATGCAGTACTAATCACATTCCTGCATTTCCCATAAATATGCTAAATTCCTTTTGATATGCAAATTCCTTTGTCAATGCGCCCAGCTTATATATATGCTCCAAGCTCGTGTGCTGTTTCATTCAGACTCTGTCGCCTCGACGGACCTGGTTTTCACCTGAGGACGGCTGCTTGCGTTGTGGCCGAAACGTCGTGAGAATTGTTTTATTATGTTTCATTTTTATTATTTTATTACTTCCCTTCTACGTGACTTTACCGAAAGAACCAAGAAGATCGTACTGACCAGCGAGGTGAAGTATGATCAAACACCCCCCCCCCCCCCATTTACTGACACAGAATGGGGGGCTCTTACCTCCGCTGTGGATTGACAGAGGGTCGCTGTCTAGGCTTAGCCCACGCCAGGATAATCGCAGCATTCCTCTGCAATAGCTCTGCTGTGACACCTGAAGGCACACAAACACACAAGTGGGTGGCCAGGTGAGTGAGGGTCACGTCTCATTCAACGAATAAAAAACGAAAAGGAACCCGCCACGGATATTCACCAAGCGGCAATGCGAGCGTCGTGGCGATGCTGCTGCTGTCAGAAACCCGCCACACGATGCAGTGCGGGCACGAGATGACAATTTCAGTCCCACATATCCACTACTTTTCTTGTCAACACCCTCAGCATTAAAATAACATTGCAGAGTTTTAGAGTTAAAAACATTCAATTATCGTCCTACACTAAGTGGTCATTCAATTATGGTCTGATGAGTTATTCGATTAAACAAAGCAAAAATGTAAAAGATCGTGACAGCTATTGAGAGAGTTATTGTGGAATTCTGCTAAATCCAAGAAAAGTAACTTAATGGCAAATTCTGCATTTTTATAATAATAATAGTTTGAAAAAGATTCCGCACGGTTAATGATGCAACTACTGGCACAGGACAACCGCAGCTCAAGTGTGAACGCCTTCACTATGAGAGGGGTCACCCTGCAGGGTTGAGTAGAGATCTCTATCCCACCCTGTATAGAGCAGTCAACGCGTGTTTAATACTGAGCACTACTCAGCGCACACGGCGGCAAGAGCGCACTTTATGAATGGAATCGGTCACCATTGACGAATGTTGAGGTCGTTGAGTAAACAGCCAAAGAGGGTGACGAGAAGTGGCACAGGTGGGTAAGCGCGCCACGCTACGAACCGGCTCCACCCGAGTTCAATTCCTGTCCAGGGCTAACAACGACTCCACTGGGGAGCGATGTCAGGGCTGGTTGCCCGCGACCTTCACCGACCAGCATCGAGCCACCCGTGGTGGGATATGGTCAAAGAACCACAATGGTGGGGAGGCCTTCATCCAGCAGTGGATTGACCGTGGGCTGTAAAAACAAAGTGTTGCTTTGTAGCAAATAGCCCCAGGGTCACCCAGTTCCACTCGATATTCAGCTCGGGTTGGACCGAACATTCAGGTCAGATGGCCAGTTGAGAGGGTCGCACGCATCTTCAATGGAGCCTCCATCAAGGCATTGTTGTATTTCCCGATGGGCCAGAGCAGCAACTGATGCCACCCAAAGGTGACGAAACCTTTTAACGTAGCGGCCGTCACGTAATTCACTTTCATCGGCCATATCGAGGTGAGCACTGCAGTCAGGATCACGGCAGATGTTCTGTTTACATGGAGTGGTGGTGCTGTTATTTTTACTATTTTTATTTTAACCACGTAAATCCCACTGAGCTATAAAGCGCTTTTATAAGAAGCGACCTGGCCACAGATGACAGCTCAACAAAGTGGCTTATCGTGTGGACATTTAGAGCAGCCAAATATTCGAAACACGTCGATTTTAAATACACATGCAGTCATGCAAATATCTGATTTAACGCAGCAAAACCAGTTTCACCATTCAATTCCGCTCGTCCAGGCGAGTAGAATTAAATTACATTGACTCGATGCGACGTTTCTCATGGGATATAATAAGCGACAACATTTGGACCCCAAACCTAGAGGATTCTGGGATGTGTGTTTTTTTTGGCAATAACTCTGGAAGGAAACGTCGCAGACCCATGAAGGTGGTACTCGAGAGAGGAGGTGAGGCGTGAGAGAGAAGGGGCGATGCGAGAGGGGGCTGAAAGTCCGCAAGCAGAGAGAGCAACGGCGTGCTTCGCCGTTCTTACCGTCACCGCGATCACGGCAGCCGCAGCAGGGGCGGCACCGCTCGCTCTCGCCATGGGCCTCCTCCACTCAAGCAGACAGCCGCGTCCGCACCACCTCAGCCAGGCTCTGCTGTGGCTGGCGCTGTGCACGCTGTGGAGTGAACGCTGCTCGGCCAAGACGCTCTGCGGCTCGGAGCTTGTGGAGGCGTTGCAGTTCGTGTGCGGCACCGATGGTTTCAACGCGGCGCAACCGAGCGAGCGCCAGGGCGGGCTGGGCGGCATCGTAGAAGAATGCTGCGTGCGTTCCTGCTCGCTGATGCAACTGGAGAGGAGCCAGGTTCGATTTAAGGCCAACAAGGAACTGCAGAAGGACTGCTTCCAGAGGCACAAGCGCGAAGAGTATCCGCAGCCATTGAAGCTGCCGTCGCCACAGAAGCGGCAGCACAGGGACGTGAGCATGGACTTGGCGTCTCTGCACACGGTCAACCACATCACCCGCAATGACGCAAATGACGCCTCTCACCAGGTCACCAAGAGGACCCTGGAGCAGAGTGGGTCGCAGGTTCGGCACGAGCACGTGGAGTTGCCCTCGTCCCCGCAGGCAGAGACGCACGCGCGCTCACAGCTGCAGTTCGCCGACGGCACCGGCAGCAGCAGCAGCAGCGGGTGGCAGAGCGCTCCCATCGCCAGCACGAGACGCTACGCTACGGCACCACAAGGCCACGCCAAGCGAAACACGGCTACAGCAGCAGCAGCAGCAACTGGAGAAAATCTGTGCCAAATGGAGCGTGCTTCAAGCCGTCGCAGCTGTCCCCCATTAAAGAGCACCGTTTGCCCGCGGTGGACCCTGCTGCATTTGGCAGGGGGCCCTCCTGCTCGTGGCCTCTGCCCCCCGAAACCCACCGCATGGTGACAGCAGCACAGGTGCGGCTCGTGGCGCCCGGCGCTTCCTCTCCACTCCCCTTGGGCGCCACGGCGGCGATGTCAGAGACACGGCACCTCGGAGTGATGCCATCCCTATGGGGGGGGGGGGGTGGTGCGTCTCAATTCCTGCGTCACTCGGCCGCTCACCCCCCCCCCCCCCCTGAGCTGGCAATTACACCGTTGTGTTTTTTTTTTCTTCTTGGTTCTTTCGGTAAAGTCACGTAGAAGAGAAGTAATAAAATAATAAAAATAAAACATAATAAAATAATTCTCACGACGTTTCGGCCACAACGCAAGCAGCCGTCCTCAGGTGAAGACCAGGTCTGTCGGGGAGAAAGCGTCTGAATGAAACACCACCACGCATTCAGACGCTGTCTCCCCGACAGACCTGGTCTTCACCCGAGGACGGCTGCTTGCGTTGTGGCCGAAACGTCGTGAGAATTATTTTATTACTTCCCTTCTACGTGACTTTACCGAAAGTACCAAGAAGAGGAATCCCTGCAGTCACGAAAGCTTTAAATCGAAATTTACACCGTTGTTGTTGATGTGTTTCTAAAACACTGCCCATAGACTCAACACTGCACCATAGAATCAACACTGCCGGTTAGCGCGGTTGGCTCCGTACGCTGTGAAAGTATCTCAACGTACATACATACAAAGATGTCCTCATCGAGCGAGCCACATATCCCTATGAAGAATGACAGAGCTTTGTCAATTGTTATGGTAGCTTTAGTATCATCCCTAATGCTTGGGTCTTCTCTGGGTACTCGAGTTTCCTTCCACAGGAGTAAACTCATTCATGGATTTGGCTGAACGTCGCAGTGTAGGAGCGCAGAACTTGGACATTTATGTCACCGGATATGGCTCCCTTCCCGCTTGCCTCTGGCTTTTCACGCGAGTGGCCTCGTTGCGAAAACCGCGCTCGTTACAAATCCTGCAGCATTTTGAGGCGCGATTGCACGAATCTCGACGCTGTTTTTCAAGACAAGTTCAAAGTAGAGAGGAGCGTGGCCGCCTGCACGAGGTCACCCCGGTGACTCGCCGAGTTCCGGCGCGAGCGCAGCGCCCCCCGCGACGCCACGGATGGGTAGCTTGGTGGAGCGCGGGGGGGTGGTGGAGCGAGGGGGGTGTGGTGGAGCACACAACACACATCACACTCCACACACAAAATCACACACCCCACACAACACACACACCGCTGCACTCACGGATACGTAGGTTGTCTTTCCCGACCCGAAGCTGAGAGCGGAGGCTGCGATGTCACCGATGATGGCTGCTAGAGGCGATGATGGCGGCGATGATGATGATGGCTGTGGTAATGGTTGATGGTTGTGGAGATGGCGAAGGCAGCACACAGGGAGGAGGAGAAAGAGGCAGCAGGAGGAGGCGGCTGTGCAGGATGGAGAGAGAGGGGATGTGGGGGGGGGGCTTTGCTCGCACTAGGAGCGATGAGAGAAGCTCTCCGCGAGGCGGCGCTGTCTTCACAGTGCCTACGGTCACTGATGTAATGTTATTGTAGAGAGACGGAGTCTTTGTAGAGGCAACACGGTTTATTATACCAAACAGTTTACACTTAAACCCTAACACAAAGAAATAATGGCCCCTTCCACCCACAACCTGGGGAGGTACAGCCTCCGGGCTATCGTATCTACAACTCTGTCCACTCTAGCCCTCCGGCTGGCTAGACCTAGGGGAGGCTGACCCACCACTGGCCCGGTAGGTACCTGACCACTGGCCCGTCCGGACCTGGCCCTTAGAAGGAAATCAGGCCGAGGGAACCTCAGGATCCTAACCTCTTGAACACTGGCAGCGCACTAAGCCCCAAGCCCTTAGAAGTACGTCGGTGGCTTGAGGTCCAGGGTCTTCTTATCCAGGTAGCTTCTGACTCCGGCTTGAGACGGACTGACTCGCGCTCTCAGGGACCTGCCTTAAATACTACTAGCTATACTACCCGACTTCGCCCGGGACTTGTATCCACCACGCCCGGCCGCCTTTGTCTCCCCAGTGGCGATGTTAATACGCCACACCAGTTACTCGTTTTGAGGCTGAGTCCCTCCCTCACCACTCTCCCTCCCTCACCACTCTCCCTCCCTCCCTCCCTCCCTCACCACTCTCCCTCCCTCACCACTCTCCCTCCCTCACCACTCTCCCTCCCTCACCACTCTCCTTCCCTCACCACTCTCCCTCCCTCACCACTCTCCCTCCCTCACCACTCTCCCTCCCTCACCACTCTCCCTCCCTCAGCACTCTCCCTCCCTCAGCACTCTCCCTCCCTCACCACTCTCCCTCCCTCACCACTCTCCCTCCCTCACCACTCTCCCTCCCTCACCACTCTCCCTCCCTCACAACTCTGTAGAGGACGTGAAACTTTGATGAATTTACCTCAGAGTCGCGTGGTGGGTGTCGAGGCCTAGCACGGGTGCAGAGCCTCCGGCCTCGCCTAAATTGGCCACCCGGCTGAGGCTGGGTACGGGTGCCGTTCCCCCCCCCCCCCGCGCTACAATAATACTACTGTCTAATCGCTATAATTTTATAATCTACCGACCCTATAATAGTAATTGCACACATTGTGGTGGGGGGGGGGGGGAGTGAAGAGGACGTGAAACTTTGATGAATTTACCTCAGAGTCGCGTGTTAATGCGTGCGCCTATTTTTAACGGGAATTAAAAATGGCGTCCACCCCGCGGCGAAGGCGTCGCTACCCGTTGCCAGGGGCAACCGCCGTCCAATGAAAGCGGCGAAGGCGTCGCTACCCGTTGCCAGGGGCAACCGTCGTCCAATAAAACTGCGTATGGTCCGGCGACACACAGACAGACAGATTCGCGATTTTATATATTTTGATTTCTCCCTGAGGGGCGGGGTTCTGGGGGATCGTAGCTTCCCCCAGCCCCTCCCTCCCCTCAGAGGGGTTCCAACTGCAGTTGGCCCTACCGGTCCGGACCGGTTTCTACCCCTCCCCTGGTTGTGGCGCGTGTGTGTCAATCATGACCATCATTGCTGATGGCTTTATTTTAGTGATTTCGTTTTTTGGTTTGGCCATGTTTGTTTGTTGTAGTACGGAGATAGAATGATGGCTTTAATCTAAGTTGTCTAGTGGTTGTTGTTGTTTGACTTGCATCCCACTGGGATCTTTGCACAGCGTTGGTGTATGGTGCTTTTCCTGGATTTTTCTGTTTGCGCAAAGTCACTTTAAGATGTTTTCTTGTTCATGTTTTAGTTTTTTTGTTTGTTGCGGTTGCACCCGGTTCAAGAGCCGAATGGCTCACAGGGCTATACCTAATAAATGAAAAAACCGGACAACTCGCTTCGTCGAGAGGCATCCACATATATGAGTGGTTAAGCTGTGGGACGTGAAATGGACGAGCGACCAATAAAACACTATGTAATATGGGGATGACTGTTTTTTGCAATTCTCAAAATAATACTCATGCAGTCATGCAAATATCTGATTTAAGACAGCACAGCAAAACCAGTTTCACCATTCAATTCCGGTCATCCAAGCGAGTAGAATTCAATTACATTGATTCGATGCGACGTTTCTTATGGGATATAATAAGCGACAACATTTGGACTCCAAACCGAGAGAATTTGGGGATGTTTGTGATTTTGTGGCAATAACTCGTCGAGAGGCATCCACATATATGAGTGGTTAAGTTGTGGGACGTGAAATGGACGAGCGACCAATAAAACACTATGTATTATGGGGATGACTGTTTTTTTGATATTCTCAAAATAATACACATGTCTTAATACATGTCACGTGGAGACAGAGAGAGAGAGGGAGGGGCATTCACACCACGAGGTCACGTGGCCCAGGGAACAACAAATCCCCCCCCCCCCTACACCAACTGCCAACATGGACTGGTCTGTCCAAGTGGAGCTCCCTCGCCCCCCTGTCAGACACCAACATGGACTCGTCCATCGCTGGTCCCACCTCCCCCACGGAAAATCATCGAAGTCAACGTACAGTAGGACAGTCCACACAAGCGGCATCAACAACAACAGCAGCAGCAGGTGACGTCCCCGCGGCGTTGGTGCCAGGCTAGGTGCACTCTTAGGCCACGCGAAGTGTCGAAGGCTCGCTGACAGGAGGTCACGGGGCAGAACCCTGCAGGTGCCATGGGGTTGACCGACTCGAGATGGCTGCAGACGCCACCAGCTGTGCCAACTCGCCGCGTTTTAGCCGCCCGCCTCTCCGCTCGTTGTTGTGAGCGTCCCTCACGAGCCTCCTCCTCCACAGAGGCCGATCTTGACACCGCCGGTACCGCTCATCGGCAAGTCCACTCAGCTCCACATCCTCCAACCAGGTACCTTTGTAGACCCGCAGTGATGCCCCATGCCGTGTTGGCAGTCCACTGCTGGATGAAGGCTTCGGGTCGCCACGGTGGCTAGGAGATGTTAACTACCTCGCCCGGTGTGCAGGAGGTCGTGGGTTCGACCCCGACGCCTGCTGCTGCTGCTGCTGCTCTAGATGTGGAGTCTGCGGTGTCTCTCTCCACGTGGTCGCGTGGATTTCTCTCCCGGTGCTGCGGTGTTCCCATCCACATTTAGAGTCGACGTGTTGAGAATATTTGGTGCTCTAAATGTCCACGCGAGAAGCCACTTTGTTGAGCTATCATCTGTGGCCAGGTCGCTTCTTATAAAAGCGCTATGGAGCTCAGTGGGACTTAGGTGGTTAAAATAAAATAACAGTAAAAATAACAGCACCACCACTCCACGTACACAGAACATCTGCCGTGATCCTGACTGCAGTGCTCACCTCGATATGGTCGATGAAAGTGAATTACGTGACGGCCGCTACGTTAAAAGGTTTCGTCACCTTTGGGTGGCATCAGTTGCTGCTCTGGCCCATCGGGAAATGCAACAATGCCTTGATGGAGGCTCCATTGAAGATGCGTGCGACCCTCTCAAGTGGCCGTCTGACCCGAATGTTCGGTCCAACTCGAGCTGAATATCGAGTGGAACTGGGTGACTCTGGGGCTATTTGCTAAAACGCAACAATTTCGATTTAAAGCATTTGTGACTGCAGGGATTCATATTATTGGTTCTTTCGGTAAAGTCACGTAGAAGGAAAATAATAAAGTAATAAAAATAAAACAATTAAATTCTCACGACGTTTCGATTGCAACACAAGCAATCATCATCAGGTGTGAAAACCACAATTTTCTTGCTGTGGGTTTCACACCTGATGATGATTGCTTGTGTTGCAATCGAAGCGTCGTGAGAATTGTATTGTTTTGTTTTCATTATTTTATTATTTCCCTTCTACGTGACTTTACCGAAAGAACCTAGAATTTGAATCCCTGCAGTCACGAAAGCTTTAAATCGAAAAAGACCCCAACATTCGTCAATGATGACCGATTCCATTCATAAAGTGCGCTCTTGCCGCCGTGTGCACTGAGTAGTACTCAGTATTAAACACGCGTTGACTGCTCTATACAGGGTGGGATAGAGATCTCTACTCAACCCTGCAGGGTGACCCCTCTCATAGTGAAGGCGTTCACACTTGAGCTGCGGTTGTCCTGTGCCAGTAGTTGCATCATTAACCGTGTGAAATAATTTTCAAACCATTACTATGAAAATGCAAAATTTTGCAATAAGTTACTTTTCTTGGATTTAACAGAATTCCACAATAGCTCTCTCAATAGCTGTAGCGTTTGAGTTACGATCTTTCACATTTTTTGCGTTGTTAAATCGAATGACTCATTAAACGATAATTAAATGACTACTTAGTGTAGGACAATCATTGAATGTTAAACTAAACTCTGCAGTTTCATTTAATGCTGAGGGTGTTGACAAGCAAAGTAGCGGGTGCGTGGGGTTTAAATTGTCAACTCGTGCCCGCACTGCATCGTGTGGCGGGTTTCTGACAGGAGCAGCATCGCCACGACGCTCTCATTGGCGCTTGGTGAATATCCGTGGCGGGTTCCTTTTCGTTTTTTATTCGTTGAATGAGACGTGACCCTCCCTCACCTGGCCACCCACTTGTGTGTTTGTGTGCCTTCAGGTGTCACAGCAGAGCTATTGCAGAGGGATGCTGCGATTATCCTGGCGTGGGCTAAGCCTAGACAGCGGCCCTCTGTCAATCCACAGCGGAGGTAAGAGCCCCCCACTCTATGTCAGTAAATGGGGGGGGTGGGGGGTGTTTAATCATACTTCACCAGTACGAGTTGGTGTGAAGGGGAGGCAGCCCAAATATCTGTTCAGATGTCACTCAGCACCGACGTTAGCCGTGGCCGGGAATCGAACTTTGATGGCAGCTAAGGGCCGTGCCACCGCTTCACGGGTGAACGGGCTGATTAGATGAGACGATGGCGTTGCGTTTCATATCAGTGGCTACTCCTCCACGTGGCTGGGCGATTGAGAAACCACACCCACAGCAGTGCCCCAGTGTACCGGCACCCCCCCAGTGCTGGAGTCAACATTCTCTGGGCCCCGTTTTTCTTCACACGCCGCCCTGGATTTGGGCCCGGCAAGAAGCGCGTCGCCACCAAACGCGTTACGGTCAAAAGTTGTAAGCGGCAGGTTTATCTAACTTCATATTTGACGACTTCCTCTTCCAAGACCTCCTGGCCAGTGTGGAGGAGTAGGCCAATTACCCTCACAGGGGCTCTCTGCAGCTCCCTCTCGTGGAGGCCCCATTTGCCGGCAGTGGCGTGAACAACCGCAGGGGCTGTACCTTTACCTTCTATCCACTTTTTATATTCAACATTTAATTAGGTCAGCAAGGCGGTGTTGACCTCTTACCCACACACGTTTCTGACAAGTACAGCAAGTGCACGTGTACACAAGTGTACTCCTGTGCTAGTTGCACGCCACTTCTGCTTTTTGTGTTTAGTTTGTTGTCGTTCCCCCACACCTCAGATTAGCACGGTTGGCTGTGTGTGGTGCTAAAGAAGTTAAACATACACACACGCGCATCCACACACACAAACACGTACACACCCATCAACACACAGACATACAAAGACAAACACCCCCCGTATAGCCAAACAGGCTGTTGGGGCAAGTGCTGTTAGGGAGCACACGCACATACACACATACATACACACATAAACACATACACACACACATTTAAACAAACACATACACACACACATCCACACCCATACACACATACACCCACACACAAAGACACATACACACACACACTGCGATGGCAAAGTAATAAATGGAAGCGAGACCAGTTTTGTCACGACAAGTATATATTCATTTCAAGTGCAAATACAAAACGAGGTAGACAAAATCTCTGGAAAACATTAATCTTGCTTTCCCTTCCCACACTTTGAGCTGCTTTTGTACAAACGATAAAAACCCCGAGGAGACCGAATTGTCACCGATCTACATTCACGAGTTCAGAAACCGCTATTTCTGGAGGTATCGTGGATGATGGAAATAAAGTGCTTGGCGAAGTTCATCATTTATCCATACATTTCACGTGGTAACGGCTTGGCGCTACGGTTAGTGTGTCCATTGAAATGTGCACGCCCCGTACATAAAAAAGTAACAGATATGTAGTTTAAAAAATGCCGACGTATTCACAGTTCAATAAATAAATACTTTGCAACAGCGGTTACTTTTTTTAATCCCCGAGACAACGCAAAATAAAAGCCCCGCATTTTACATGAACAGAGACAAGAACCGTACGGGAATACCTTGCACGACCTCACTGAGACCGCACTCCGGCCTCGCGTTGCGGAGGATGCAATCTCGGTCTTCATTTGTAATGGGACAGTTCATTTTGCGGTCACCATCACAATGACGTTCCTGGTGCCAACTCTCTTGACGATTGGCCAGGGAATAAACATCAACCCCAAGACATAATGGGTTGGTGCCGCCTGCATGGATCTTGGCTCCTGTTTCCCAGAATGGCTGGCGTGATTTTAAGCACTTTCGTGCTGGGTGTTTCAAGTCTTCGTGGATTAAAACTTGATTTGAAGCTTTCGTGATTGCATGAATTACTCTTTGGTTATAGTAGGTTTTTACCCTTTAAACTGGTACAAAACTGACACCTTTATACAAGGCATCATGTTTGCAATAACCACAACACAAGCAGTCAAAATGCAAATAAAAAGAAACAACTTTGATAATGATATGCACTGTCCTTGAAGTTGATTGGTCCACACCCGAGACAGTTTTTCTTAGAGCCTAGTCTCCATTGGTGTTGGACCAGAAGACGCCAAAAGGCGTACAACTCAAAAACAGCACACTATCAGAGTATTGAGAGCTCGGGGTAAGCATTTACACTATGAGACCTCCTTTGCCACTGGTAAAGGAGGTCTCATAGTGTAAATACTCTTTGGTTCTTTCGGTAAAGTCACGTAGAAAATAAATAAATTAAATAATAGAATACGACGTTTCGATTGCAACACAAGCAATCGTCATCAGGTAGAAAGCAAACCTAGTGAACTTAAAAATATTTTCTTTCTTCGTGGATTGTGAGGTCAGAGTTGCTTTAAATGTTTTCTATCTCGTCGGACGGCTGTCAGCATTGGACGGGCGTGCATGAGGCCTTGAGCTAGTGATTGCAGCTCTTTATTGTGTTGAGAATGTGGTCGTCGAGTGAGAATGTCGAGTCTAAGGTGATTCCAATGATGTTCAAGTGATTTCAGAGGCTGGTGGTGGAGCCGGCGATGAATACATTTTAGGGGGCGGGCGACGCCATGGTGAGCCTCTACCTGGTGCCTTCGTAAAATGTCTCTCAAAATTAGTTTGATCTTGAGGGGAAGCAAAAGGTTAGACACGTGATCATGGATTTTAACCAGCGACTTATCTTGGTGGGGCGAGTGCCAGTTGTTACACCGGTGGTGGCTGCTGTGCGACCAGAGTGGCGGTGGCTGTGGTGGGACTGGTGGCGGTGGCTGCTGTTGGACTGGCTGCTGTTGGACTGGCTGCTGTGGGACTGGCTGCTGTTGGACTGGCTGCTGTTGGACTGGCTGCTGTGGGACACGCGGTGGCAGCAGCTGCTGTGGTGCTGACGGCGGCTTCTATGAGACCTGCGGCGGTGGTGGTGGTGGCTGCTGTAGGACTGGCGGTGGTTGCTGGTGGAATGGCAGCGGCTGCTGTGAGATCGGGGTGGTGGTGGTGGCTGCTCTGGGACTAGCGGCAACGGCTGTTGCGTGTCTGGCGTTGCCGGTAGCTGCTGCTGCTGCTGTTCCTGCCGTCGCACTTGCAGTGGCTCCGGCAGTTGTTCCCGTTGGGGCGGTCCGACATCTTGGGTTTCTGGAGATAAAGAAGATGATGGCGCTAAAGTCCAAACCGCTCGACATTGGGAGAATGAAACAAAACCGGTCTAAAGTATAAACAAGAAGATCGCTGTACTTCACCATTCCCTTAATATTAAATGATGCGCTGTCAGGGTGTACATTCTCCCTGGGCATTTCCACGCACACAGGACGGCGTTTCCAATCCATCCTTTACCTTGCGCGCCGGTGAGGAGAGCTGCTGTCCGGTAACTGGGTCCGGGGTCTTCCTTCGCCGAGTGGGGCCGCTTAAGGCACGACCAGGACGTCGCCTTGACGTGCTCCAGCGGGCAGTAGCTCTCCGCTGGCGGCGCGTTCAATTCTGGGGACCTGCATGCACGCACCAACGCGTCGCAAACCGTTAACACCTGCCTTTAAAGGAGACACTGCTGCTCGCACAAGACAATATCTTTCCAGTGAGCTGGTCTGGGGGACGGTTGTAAGTGCAGGTTAAAGTGGAGGGGAGAGAATGTGACTTACCGAATATAGAAGAGCACGTAGGCCTGCTTATTCATCACAGCCTTGGTGTCGACATGCCGCACGTTGGAGTCGTTCATGCAGCACCATTGTCCATCGCTGATCTGCGCACAGTCAAAGCACAGCTACACTTGGTTACAATGTTTACACAACTGCACCCAGATTCCTCCGTTGATGTAATAACAACACGCAATACACACTCTAGACAACAAGTTCGTAAAGAGCATCACCCCTTTGTCAGAGCGTGCTACGGTTGCTGTGATGGTGCTGAAGTTACGAAACGATCTGCCTGAATATATCACTGCATGGATGACCTTGGACCAATTTCATCAGAATCAGAATCTTTATTTGTACTGAAAGAATTCGATGATCTACGAAGCTCTTAAACAAATGTCCAGTCGGGGCGGGTCAGAAAGTTACAACAACAACAAACAATACAACACCGATTGGAGTGCAAAGTGTAGAAATGCTATGGAAGTCACTAAATACAAATAAAGTATACACTTTAAGTAGAAATTGCATGAGTGCATCAAGACGCAAGAACATACACAAGACTTTTAATTATTCTTCCCTATCGGACATTGGTAACATTATGGGCGCATTGCAGATGTGCGTTGTTTTTGTTTGATAGTAACGAATGGAATTACCTTATTGTAGCAATAATAATGACCCCTGTTGGAGTTGGCTCCCTTGTGCACCAGCACCGAGTACAGGGAGTAGATCGCGGGCTCGCCCTGAGACGTTGAGGTGAAGGGTTGCATGTCCAGGTGCTCCGGGTAGGTGATGTTCTACAGGCAGCGCACAGGAGGGGGAGGCAGTGCACAGAGACAAATGTTAGGAGAGGAAACGGCAGGGGTGGTGGGGTGGGCAGCAGAGATGGGCACCATCTAAGTTACACGTCAAAGTGACGTGATGTCTCGCTAATTTGAGCGTTGAAGACGGTGCTCATCTCCTGTTCATAGCCCTGAGCAAGTGGTGGAAATTCTACAGTCACATGACGGGGGGCGAGTCTATCTGTCGGACCTATTCCAACATGGAGAGGCATTTTCTCCAGCGTTGAACTGACAAAGGGCTGTCATTAAGTAATTTAATTCGAACGATGTGGAGGGGCAGAATCGTTACCCGGTTGATCTTGACGCCGTAGAGGTTGTACCGCTTGATGGAGACGGTGAGGACGTTGGGCAGGCGGTGGAGAGCCATCGTCTTCGTCGCTTCCCCCTTGCAGCAGCACCTGCACGACAACAACAACGCCAGCCATCGCACGCGTTACCCAACTTTAAACAATAAGTCTACTCTCTTTTTGTTGTTTGTTAATTTTTCTTAATTTCTTAAAATAAAAAATTGTTACTTTTATTATATATTGTAAGTTATTTTCAATGTATTTACATAAAATTTTATTAAAATATTTTATTATAATTTGATTTAATCTGCAGACTTTTGAAGCTACAAATGATTCCAGGGTGTCAACACACGATGCCCAACTCACATTCCGCAGGTGTATTCGTCCAGCGTCTCCTTGTTAAAAAACTCTTCAAATGCCTCCACAAGATCTGATGAGTTCTGTTGGTCGACAGAGTGAAACGCAAATGAGGACTCTAAGAAGCATTCCATGAACATCTGCAGAATGTTATTGTGACGGTAATTCTGAAAACCCGCATCTTGTATGAAATCGTACGACCAAAAAAAGAGATCACGTACGCTACCGGCAGTGTGTTTGGATGTTAAGTGGCTGATTCAGGTAGGCGTGTGTGTGGTGGATGTTGGCACAGCAGGGAGCACAGGTGGTGCATCGGCCAGTCATCTCGGTCAACCCATGGCACCTGGGTCTGTCCCGTGACCTGCCAGCGGGCGTTCGACACTTCATATGGCCTTAAAGTGCACTCAGGCTGGCACAAGCACCGTGGTGACATCACCACCACTTAGTGGCGAATGGGGGTTGTTGTTCACGTATGCGATGTATGTACGTTTAACTTATTTCGCACCGTACGTAGATCTATAACTGTTAATCGATGGCTTCGTCATTGCTTACATTAATATGGAGTGCAATGTCCAGGCACGTGTCAAAGGTGTCGGAGTGGTTGCAGCACTGCATGCACTCCACTGCAAAACACAAGCACACACGCATTAGGAAGGGACGTCACATGTTACTTAGTAAAACTAAATGCACGCTCCCCACTGACATTGGTAATTGGTAGTTTTCACCAACTGGTAAAAGGTTATTCTGTGTTGCACGTGCGTGAGAGTGTGCAAACGCTGCGACGCGAGCACGTCTACACTGTGATGGTGCACTTGCTGCTCGCGGTGAACAAGTTTCTAGAGGAGTGCGCACAACTCACCACGTGATCGAAGGTAACCCCCGAAGATCTGGTAAATGAGGGTGGTAGCCTCCGTGTATCTGTCCAGCCTGCCAGTCACAGAGAACGACACCACACGGTGGTTACAGCAGCAGCAGTAGTAACACATTTACCGGATGCACACACGTGTGTGAGAGTTGCACCATTGCCCGAGCTGTCGATTCACTCTTTCCCTTCAGCACTGCAACGCGTGCTCTGTAGCAACCAAACGTGGTCGCGTCTGCACAGGGCAGCCACCTTCACGGAACAGCCACAGAGCTGGGGGAAAGCTGGCAGCCATCACGCGGTGCTGTTGCCCGGCGCTTTTGTTGTGCTCGGCGTGCCACGTGCCGCTCGTCAACACGAGGAATGTCGTCACGGGGACACCGCACATCGAGACATCAATTTCCCGATATTTATCGGCAATGTGAAATGCACAAACAAAAGATGGCCCACGTCAGGGCCAAGGTGAAAGAACCGTGGTGTCAGCAGGGCCGGTCCTCTGCATCTCCCAGGTGTTCACACAAAAGTGTGAGTAGCTTTTCACAGACGTTGAAGTACAATCGTGCAGAAAACCGAGAGGAAGCCGTGAGGTACCAAACTGCAGAACGACTGCCGCATGTTGACTGGCGCGCAGTACTCACTCGCTGTGGCCATAGAGGCATGAGGCTTGCATGCCATCTACCACGTATCGCAGAAACTCGTGGGCATCTTCCTGTCTCCCAATGCGCAGGTGTTTGGCAATGCCTGCAGAGAAATGGACATGGGGACAAAGTGACAGGTACAGGATCTGATGACATCCTTAAAGAGCTCCCCAACATATATGGCAAAAGGAGTGGTGCAAAGGACTTGGAACACAGATGGAGAAAGATCGCGGGGGATAACTTCTCCTGCGAGTGCAAGTGTGAACGTAGTATTGGGACTCACGTGTGATGTTCTTAGTTATGACCTTGGGTGTCAGCACTCTCTGCGAGTTGTTGAACGTGCTGACAATGTGATGCTCCATGACACACATCAGGCAAAAGTCGCTTTGTTGGCCTGCGAACGAGAGCACAGGTGGCACAATCCGTCAGCGCACGCCACTTGCACTCAGCCCAGCTGGGGAGTAACAAGAAAGGCTAGAATCCTGGCACCAGCAACAATCGCAATGAATGTTGCGTCTAAGTACCAATTGCATCACATCTGTCCGACCTATTAAAAATTATCGCCACATGTGCTCGTGTTTATCAAAATCATAATATTTATACTGGTGGAATCCGATAAGCTAAGAGGTTTTGTTTAAAAAATGTCGAGTAGGGGCACTGGGTCAGAACATTACAACACCAAACAATACAAAAAACGATCAGAGTACAAAGTATTGGAAAGGTAAACAAATCACCTTTTAAAAATCTACAAATAAAACTAAACTTTTTTTTCATCTTCCCAGATAAAGCCCACTGAGCTATTAGCTTCTTCAGAAGCGACCTGGACCACAAATGATAGCTCAACGAAGTGGCTTATCACGTGGGAAATGTATCGCAGCAAAATAACTGACATAATAACCTAACCCATGGGTAAACGAGAGTGCCAGGGGGGAGGGTACTTACAGGTGCTGCAGTGCTCTTGCAGCAGCAGGTAGTTGGCGAGCGGCGGCGTGTAGGCGAGGCACTGCAGCGTGGCGTTGAGGAAGCAGGTGTTCCCCAGGTTGCGCAGGCCGGCACCCTTGCAGACGTCGCTCTCCCACCGGAGGTTCAGCCGCTCCGGTGCAAACAACGAGAGCCGTGCCGCCGGAATGCCGTCGTCCTCCTCTGCACAAAGGGTCGGAAGCCGGTGTCATCGCAGAGCGCTGCACTGCCGATGGGGCTGGCGTGGATATTCAGTAGCCCCAGCCAGCACCCGTACTGCTACTCTTAACCACGAAGATTTTGCTCCACATTTAAGTGTCAGGTTCAAGTTCGCGAAAAATATAATTTGCCTGTCGCGTTGGCTGCTGGGTGTTTTGAGCTCCCCGTGTTACTCGTGAACGGCAACAGCAGTGGCTCCAAAGCGGCCCTTGCGTTGGTGGCTGCCACCCTAATGAGATGCCACGACGTCGCGTGATTGCACACTCACCTTGGGGTGCAGGCACAGACACGCTGATGTTCTCTGTGGCTGGTACAGGGGAGGGCTCCGGCCGGCCATGGGGAAGGCAGCAGGGTTGCGTGCAGAGCCACTCGTCGGCCGCCACCAGCACCTCGTTGGACGAGGTGGGGGCCAAGACCGTGAGGTCGTTGCCGGACGAGGTGCCCTCTGCTCCGCACGCCACAGTCGTGGTTGGGTCCTGCCACACAACGTAGTCAAAACATCCACAATTGTTCCTCCCATCTGGACTGGGATCCCAACACACGCGGGACTGTTTTATCACCAAAAGAAATACAATTTTAGTCCATGAACCTATGGGCGATCTGCATGAATTGTCTCAGAAGCAAAAATATATTTACAGTATACACCTGTATTTTTAAAGTAACCCCAAACTCACTTTAACTCGTAAAATATTATATGAAGAACGGCCATTTACTAAAGATGAACTAATTCAATTTGTTGTTATGCATGCGAGAGAGAAGGCAGCTGTAGTTTAAAAGAGGTCATAAATGCATTTCAGAAGATAAATCGAGCATTCATGTTAATCAAATTAATTTTTAACATTTGTTAAAATTAAACTAAATAATCATCCGTGATTTGTTCAAATAAATACACTAATCCTGATTTTTCGGCCACCCTCTTACAAACGACGTCATGAAGGGCCAACTGTGATGTGCTCTGAAAAAGGGGCATTAACTGAAACGTCGCTTTTATATATTTAAGAATACTTTATATATGTAAAACACGTTTTTATCAAAGTCAGAATATTTATACGGGAGGAATCCGATGAGCTATAAAGCTCTTTTTCACAGATGTCCAGTCGGGGCGGGTAAGAATGTTACAACAACGAACAACACAAACATCATAGGAGTGCAAAATACAAGTTGGCCCAAAAGTTAAGACACAGGGTTACTTAATTTATCTTAACACTGACATTACATAGTTCTCATTATTTGTTCTTAAAGTTAACAATTTAACTATCATTAATTTTGATAACATCCTCTGTGACTAGTTCAAATAAATACGGTAACTCTGTGTCCTGACTTTTGGGGCAATTTTATATAGGCGACGTTATGTAATTGATGTGATGTGCTCTGCAGAAGGGCCATTATCTGAAACGTCGCCTATCATTTTCCTGTAACAATTCCCCCCACTCGTGCACTCCCAGCGTTGTGATTGGCTGAGTGGCACCAGCGGGCCCCGCCCCGCCCGCCACCCAGGGCCCCGCCCCCTCACCTGAGGCTCCGCCCCCAGACGCGGCCCCGCCGCCGCCTGCGCGGCTCCCGTCAGCTCCGGCACGGCGACCCGCGCCGCGCCTCGGGCTTCATCCGGGGAGGGGGTCCCGGGCACAGCCCCGCGGGATCCCTCGCGGGGGTCATCATCTGCAAGAAGGAGGAGCACAGCGATCACATTTTGTACTTCGGACAAACACACGGCTCTACATTTCCCACGAAAGTTTAACATGGCACTGTTCAGTAGCCCCAGCCAGCAGCACCCGTGCTGCTACTCTTAACCAGAAAGATGTTGCTCCACATTAAAGTTTAAATCTCAAGGTAGCGAAAAATGTGATGCGCCTGTCACGTTGACTGATAGGTGTTTTGAGCTCCTCGTGTTACTCGTGAACGGCAACAGCAGTGGCTCCACAGCGGCCCATGCATTGGTGGCCGCCACCCTAACGAGAGGCCACGAGGTCGCGTGGTCGCACACTCACCTTGGGGTGCAGGCAGCACAGACACGCTGATGTTTTCTCGTGCTGTGGCTGGCACCGGGGAGGGTTCCGGCAAGCCATGGGGAAGGCAGCTGGGTTGGGAGCAGAGCCTCTCGTCTGCCGCCGCCAGCACCTCGTTGGACGAGGTGGGGGCCAAGACCGTGAGGTCGTTGCCGGACGAGGTGCCCTCTGCTCCACACGCCACAGTCGTGGTTGGGTCCTGCCACACAACGTAGTCAAAACATCGACAATTGCTCCTCCCATCTTGACTTGGATCCCAACACACGTGGGACTATTTTATCACCAAAAGAAATACAATTTTAGTCCACGACCCGATGGACAACCTGCATCAAATGTCTCAAATATATAAACATAATCTATTTTTAAAGGAACCCCAAGCTCACTTTAACTCGCCAAATAGTCTATGAAGAAGGGGCCATTGACTAAAGACGAACGATTTCAGTTCGTCGTTACGTATGCAAAAGAAGGAAGCTGTAAACTTTTTAAAGATATTAACTTAATTTCAAAAGATAATTCGTGCATTAATCTTGAACTAAATAACAATCTGTTATTTGTTAACACAATTATAACCCGATGTGTCCTGATTTTTGGGCCAGCCTCTTATTAGCGACGTCATGAAGGACTAACTGTGACGTGCTCTGAAGCAGGGCCAGTGCCTGAAACGTCACCTGTTATATATTTAATCATACAGTATATATTTCGATTTAAAGCTTTCGTGACTGCAGGGATTCATCTTTTTGGTTCTTTACATTAATTACAGATAATAATAATAATGTGTAATTAATGTATACTGTATGGTAAAGTCACGTAGAAGGGAAGTAATAAAATAATAAAAATAAAACATAAAATAATTCTCACGACGTTTCGGCCACAACGCAAGCAGCCGTCCTCAGGTGAAGAACAGGTCTGTCGAGAAGACAGAGTCTGAATGACAACCCCAGGCTTGGAGCGTCTTTTTAAGCTGGGTTGGAGGGGGGGAAGAGCGCCTTGACAAAATAGTTTGCATATCAAGAGGAATTTAGCATATTTATGGGAAATGCGTAGGAGGTGGGCTGGGGGGTTTCAAAGTCATATTATGCCCATGCATTACGCAGGATTAGCAGCATCAAAGAGAGGGGGTAGGGGGTAGCATTAACAAAGGGTGGGAATGTTAATGCTACCCCCTACCCCCTCCCTTTGATGCTGCTAATCCTGCATAATGAATGGGCATAATATGACTTTGAAACCCCCCAGCCCACCTCCTACGCATTTCCCATAAATATGATAAATTCCTATTGATATGCAAATTATTTTGTCAAGGCGCTCTTCTTCCACCTCCAACCCAGCTTATATATATGCTAAATTCCTCTTGATAGGCTTAGATTAAAATTGTGACTAATTATTCGTTTGTTGTGAGACGAAAAATCAATGTTCTCCCTAAATATCCCCTGTGTTTGTATTTTATCTTTGCGTTTTGACACCCTCTATTATTGAATAATAAATAAACTATTCAGTTAATTTGTGCGAGATAATAGGTTTTTTTTTTACTTCCAATAGAAATTGAAATAAAGGAGCAGAATCTGCTTTGAATTTGAACTCAGTGCAGTTTCACTTTGATGACTTTTGCTCGCACTTACGGTGAACATTTGTTAAAATGAGTGAACACCGACCTTTCCCCTTGCGATCAATAATCAATATTCACTTTTTTTAATTCACATCAATTCAGAATCCAGTAAGTTATTGTAACTGAACAGGGGCGTCCACCCCTTCATGAAGTTGAACCAGGCGGCCGCATGGGGCCCCAAGTTAAGTGGGGCGCCAAAAATTCGAGCAAAACACATTCCTGCGGAGGGAGCTGGTAGTAACGGTCAATGGCCAGGGTCAACGGCAGCGTGGTGTATTCCGCAAATATGCCCGACTGTGAGGGCAGGCACAAGCCGGTGTGAGTAGTTTAAACGTTGATACAGGTTGGCACAACAGGTTCCACACTGCCCACCAGGGATTATTTGTCTGTCGTGCATCAAAATGCAGCCCACCCATGCCCCCCCCCCACCGACCGCCGAGCAAGGCCACGATTGGTTGAGGATGTCGGGGAGGGTGGGGGGAAGGTAAACACGCCCAATCATCCAACTTCCCTCCCCCCCCAAAACGCCGAGCGGGGCGGCCACTGGTAGAGGTGGGGTGTAAACACGCCCACTCATGCAATCCCCTCCTTACAGAACACCGAGCAACGCCGCGATTGGTTGACGATGTCGGGGAGGGTGGGGGGGAAGGGTAAACATGCCCACTCATCCAACTGCCCCCCCCCCGAACGCCACGCTGAGTGTGAGAGTGTGTGTGTGTGAGTCTGAGAGTGTGAAAGTAAGTGTTTGTTTGAGTCTGAGAGTGTGAGAGTGTGTGTGTGTTAGTCTAAGTGTGAGAGTGAGTGTATGTGTGTGTGAGTCTGAGAATGTGAGAGTGAGTCTGAGAGTGTAAGGGTGAGTGTGTGTGTGAGTCTGAGAGTGTGAGATGTCAGTGTCTGTGTGCGTTTGAGCGTGAGTGTATGTGTGTGTGAGTCTGAGACTGTGAGAGTGTGTGTGTGTGAGTCTGAGAGTGTGAGAGTTTGTGTGTGTGTGAGTTTGACAGTGTGAGAGTGAGTGTATGTGTGTGTGAGTCTTAGTTGCCTAGAGTGTTATACAGGTAGGAACAACAGGTTCCACACTGCCCACCAGGGATTATTTGTCTGTCTGTCTGTCGTGCATATCCGGAATTCTGCCCACCCATGCACCTCCCCGAGGCCTCGGCAAGGTAAGGTAAAAGTTAAAAACAAAAAACAACGAACCTACCTTTACCCTACCTTCTACCTTACCACAATACAATTACTCTACCCTTACCTTTTACCCTTTAGCAGGTAAGGTAAAAAGCAAGAGCCTACCTTTTACCCTTACCCCATACAAATTACCCGATTACAGGGTAATTACTAGGGTACTACACATGAAAAAGGTTAATAACGGTAAATGCTAGATAGCGCGCTTTATTCATATAGAGTACTCTCGATGATTCCAATTTTACACGCTTGTTGTCATTGTTGTCGTTGTCGTCATTGTCATCGCTGTCATATCCTCAAATCTTGTAACTCAATTTTAACCCACTTCCTAATGTGGTATCGACTGCACACTTGGTATACTTATGGCATACTGATGACAATACTATATTCTATCATTAAAAAAAAAAATTTACATGATTTTTTTTATGTTATGTTTCGGCTTGGGTCTATTTGTCCACGCTCAACTGACGTTGGCTGTAAATCACCACGGTCCCTTACGTTATGGCAAGCTTCGGGGCCACTTCCTGGAGTCGTGGAGTTCTGTTATTACTCGTACATTTAATGAAAGCGTGTTTTAAAAAAATATTTTTTAAAATTACATATTAAATGGAGGCCATGGACTGTGCCATGGAGCTTTTAGCGGTAAACAAGGTACCGTATTTACCGGGTAATACTTCGCGCTACCTTTACCCTACCGGGTAATTCTTCCGAGCTACCTTTACCCTACCCTTGACCTTACCCCTTGGCATGTTGACACCTTTACTCTTTTACCCGGTAAAAAGGGTAAATTACCTTACCTTGCTGAGGCCTACTCCCCACCGAACACCGAGCTACGCCACGATTGGTTGGCGATGTCGGGGAGGGTGGGGGGGGAAGGGTAAACACGCCCACTCATCCAACTGACCCCCCCCCCCCCTGATCGGCGCGCTGTCCAACCAAGTTCCTACCTGCCCACTCCGAAGGAACGTGTTAGGGCACCACGGGGTGAGCAGCCCCTCCCCACCCAGCCCCACCCCTCCCACCCTCCACCCAGCCCCACCCTCCCCACCCAGCCCCTCCCAACCCTCCCCTCCCCACCAAGCCCCTCCCCACCCAGCCCCTCCCCACCAAGCCCCACCCTCCGCACCCAGCTCCTCCCTCCTCACACAGCTCCTCCCTGCACGACGGACGGACAAAATAATCCCCTGTGGGCTGGTGTAACCAGGAGGTTACTACCAGTAAACATACAAATAAAATAACGACGATGTCATTATTTCAATTCCTGTGCGCATACAGCGGGAATATGAATTACAATTCACTTCTCAACATTCCTGAGAATGTATTGGTTGGACAGACGGGCGAACGGACAGACCGAATCATTATTCCTCTGTTTAAAAAAATTTGCTTAAAACATTAAGTTATCATCATACCTAAAATCGGGGCAAAATGTTTCCCAGTTTACCAGAAACCTCAGCCTGGATCTGCCCTTGGGGTTTGGGGGTGGGGCCGCCCATTGGGTGGTTGGCCGAGGGCGTTGCCAGTTGCTGGCAGCAGCTGCTCTAGGGCCGCTCCTCTCACTGAGTGCAAATTCATTTTGGTAAAAGCGATTTTCTGCTCACGTTTTGAGCGAAAACTGGTGAACACAACGACGCGTCCTTCCGGGTTATAAACAGCTCATTTTTTAGTATTCACATCAATAGGGAATCCAGTAAGTCAATACTTATAATAATAATAATGTAATAATTACCAAAACAATTGCGCATTTGCAACAAACATAAGTCAAGAACCGCGTGTTTACATTGTTTCATTCACTCTCACAGGTGAGAAAAAAAATAAAGGTTTGCAAAACTAATTTTCGATTGAAACTTTTCGTTTACTTTCTTCCCGACAGAAAGGAAACTCCAACAGCTATTAGAATGATGAAGGTGATTTACAATTTTTCATTCTTTATTTGCAGGTTTGTTATACATTATTCTCGGAGAAGATAAAATTACATTCGGTACGTCACATTCCGTAATTTTGAGTTCATTCAGATGAATCCAGAAGAGTCGCAGACGAAAGAAGACGTCGATTAAACGGAGGAAGACGGCAGAGGTGGCGTCATCGACAAAGTCACAACACAGTGGATCGTTTACGACGTGAAAATACCCGTCACGTGACGGGCAATTACGCGATGCTTCCTCACCAGGACTAAAGCGGGAAGTTATTTTTCCCCAATTACATTCCTTAAATAATGATCAAATAGAGCAAGTCAAGATCTATAAGTATCTTGGGGTCATCCTTGATTCAAAACTGAATTTTGAAGATCACATTGATTATATTGGTAAAAAGACAGAAATAGGTTTTCTGTATCGACACCAGCACTGCTTCCACCCTATGTTCCGTTTGGAATTGATAAAAGCTACCGTACTGCCTCTACTTGATTACTGTGACATCGTGTATAAATCAGCCCCAAATACTGCACTGAAGAAGCTTGACTCAATGTATCACTCGGCCTTAAGATTTGCACTGAACTGCCCATATAGGACTCACCACTGTGATCTCTACATTGGGTCAAACTTAACATCTCTTAATGTTCGACGGCTTGTGCACCAGATCTTTTTGATTCATAATGTACTTCCAAAAAAATCCGCAGATTATCTGCGGGATTTCCTCTCAGTTTCAAAGAACAAATTTGACCTAAGGTCTTCGCTCATTTACCAACTTCAGATTCCCTATTGCCATACAAATACTGGAGGAAGGGCCTTTTCTATTGATGCCCCCAGGGTCTGGAATGCTATTGCCAATAAACTGCAACTTGAATCACTACCTATGATATCTTCACTCAAAACTGCTCTAGAGGAGATGTACACCCCGAGCTGCCACTGCTATTTAGTGGCCTAAAATAAAATGTTTCACTCCGGACTTGCATCCCACTGGGATTTTTGCACACAGCGTGGTGTACGGTGCTTTCTGCAATGTTTTGCCGTCTTTTCTTGGATTTTCTGTTTGCAAATAGTCACATAGTCACTTTAAGATGTTTTCTTGTTCATGTTTTTTTGTTTGTTGTGGTTGCACCCGATTCAAGAGCCGAATGGCTCACAGGGCTATACCTAATAAATGAACTTGAACTTGATGTTATTATTAATATCTATTTTTCTTCTTCATTTTCAGATGACATTGAAAACATGGACAGGAAATTGACCAGAGACGAACGAGTTTGATTGTCATTCGTATGCAAAAGAAGGCAGCTGTGATTGCTCATTCGTACATCGTGCATCAATGTAAACAGAAGTCAGTTTTAACATTTGTTAAAACAAACAACATAATGCTTTGTTACATGTTAAAATAAAATGATGACACTATGTGGCATGACTTTTGGGCTACCCTCTATAGGTGACGTTGTGAAGGGCCAATTGTGATGTGTTTTGCAGAAAGGCCATTGCCTGAAACGTCAGCTTTTTATATCTAACCACACATGATATATTTATTACACATTATTATCAGAATCAGAATAGATATTTAGACTGGAGGAATCCGATGAGTTATAAAGCTCTTTCGTATAGGTGTCCAGTTGGGGCAGGTAAGAATGTTACAACAACGAACAATATCAACACATGATAGGAGTACAAAATACAGGTTGGCCCAAAAGTTTCATTCATCGTGCCACTGAAATTGCAACGTTTTAAGCATTTAGTCTAAAAGTTAACATTTTTTTTGTTATTATAATTAATACCATGACAAAACAATCCTCTGTGATTTGTTTAAATAAATCAATAAGATCTGTGTGTCCTAACTTGTGGGCCACTCTCTATCGGCGACGGTATGAAAGGGCAAACAACTGTGATGTGCTCTGCAGACGGAACATTGCCTGAAACGTCACCTATCATTATCCAATACCCACCCCAGTGTACTCCCAGCGTTGTGGTTGGTTTAGCGGCCCCGCCGCCGCCTGCGCGGCTCCCGTCAGCTCCGGCACGGCGACCCGCGCCGTGCCTCGGGCTTCATCCGGGGAGGGGGTCCCGGGCACAGCCCCGCGGGATCCCTCGGGGGTGTCGCCATCTGCAAGAAGGAAAAGAAGCACAGCGATCACATTTCGTACTTCTGGGTCTACATTTCCCATTATAGATAAAACATGGCCCCAGCCAGCACCCGTCGTGCCACCATTAACCAGAAAGATTTTGCTCCACATTGAAGTATGAAGCTCAAATTCGAGAATAATGTGATATGCCTGTCACGTTGTCTGATAGGTAGTTTAAGCTCCCCGTGTTACTCATGATGGGCAACAGCAGTGGCTCCAAAGTGGCCCTTCTGTTGGTGGCTGCCACCGTAACGAGAGGTCACGAGGTCGCGTGGTCGCACACTCACCTTGGGGTGCAGGCAGCACAGACACGCTGATGTTATCGCGTGCTGTAGCTGGCACCAGGGAGGGTTCAGGCCAGGCCATGGGGAAGGCAGCTGGGTTGCAGTGCTAGAGCATCTCGTCGGCCGCCACCAGCACCTCGTTGGACGAGGTGGGGGCCAAGACCGTGAGGTCGTTACCGGACGAGGTGCCCTCTGATCCAGCTGCCACAGTCATGGTTGGGCCCTGCCACAGCAACACAGTCAACACATCCACAATTAATCCTCCCATCCGGACTGGCATCCCAACACACGTGAGACTGAATTATCTTCAAAATGAATCAAATTAAGTCCATGAACCGATAAGTGATCTGCATTAAATGTCTCTGAAATATATATAGACGATAGACTTTTTAGAGGAACCCCAAACTGACAAAATATTCAAAGAAGTTGCCATTGACTAAAGACGAACGAGTTCAGTTCGTTGTTATGCATGCAAAAAAGGTAGCTGTAATTTAAAAAAGGTGCTAAATGCATTTCAAAATGGTAATGGATATCAGTTTTAACATTTGTTAAAAATAAACTCAATGACCCTTTGTGATTTGTTAAGATAAATACAATAACTTTGCGTGTCCTGACTTTTGGGCCACCCTCTACAGGCCACGTTATGAAAGGGACAACAACTATGAATGTGCTCTGCAGAAGGGCAATTGCCTGAAACGTCGCCTATCATTATTTTGTAAGGACCCCCCCCCCCCCGTGCACTCCCAGCGTTGTGATTGGCTGAGTGGCGCCAGCGGGCCCCGCCCCGCCCGCCACCCGGGGCCCCGCCCCCTCACCTGAGGCTCCGCCCCCAGACGCGGCCCCGCCGCCGCCTGCGCGGCTCCCGTCAGCTCCGGCACGGCGACCCGCGCCGCGCCTCGGGCTTCATCCGGGGAGGGGGTCCCGGGCACAGCCCCGCGGGATCCCTCGCGGGGGTCGCCAACTGCAAGAAGAAGGAGAAGCACAGCGATCACATGTTACACTGCGGACAAACACACGGCTCTACATTTCCCACTGGAGACAGACATGGGCCTGTCGATCGCTTCAGAAGAACTAAATAGCTCAGTGGGCTTCACCTGGTTTAATAAAAAAAAATTAACCCGTAAAAACAAAGTTTTTCACTATAAATCCTTCATATGCGTGGCATCGGTTTCATTTTATTATTCTTTTCTGTTTTTCTTGAGTAAGAGTTTCATTTTTATCACATTGGTATTTTAAATAACATATGAATTTTTATTTTTCCTAAAAAATGGAACATTTTTTTACGAAAATAAATTGTCACACACAGCGAGTCTGTGTGCAAAATGTCAGCTCGATTGGATCACGGGAAGTGGGTTAAAAAGACGACCGAAAGATTTGCACGGTCGTAAGCGCGCAAGCAAGCAAGCGCGCAAGTGAACTTAATATAAAGGATTTAAAAAGAGTGGAGCTCATTTCGTTTTCGGGATTAACTTACTTTTCTCATACTTTTCACTTGTTGTTATTGGTGTAATTTCCTGAAATCGTTTAAAAGAGCTTTATAGCTCATCGGATTTATCCACGATTCATAAAGTTCATGATTTTGAATTGGTGAGTGACGGTTGGTAACTTACGGGTGGTCCATTGCCCCCACCCCCCATTGCCCCCCCCCCCCCGTGTGACAGTTGGTCACTTACGGGGGTCCTTTGCCCCCCCCCCCCCCCCCCCCGTGAGTGACGGTTGGTCGCTCAGGGGGTGTCCTTTGCCCCCCCCCCCCATTGCCCCCCCCGTGTGACGGTTGGTCACTCACGGGGGTCCTTTGCCCCCCCCCCCCCCATTGCCCCTTCCCCGTGAGTGACGGTTGTCAACGCGACCGCTTCACCCCGACACGAATCACGGCCTACAACGACCACTTGGCCCAACCCCAAACCCCACACGCAGAGCGATCTTTACAAGTTGCTGCTGGTTGCTGGCCGCTCGGCGTTTCGAGCCTTTCGAGTGACTATTTATCGCGAGATTGGTTATTTAAAGCGACCAACACGCAATTAAACCATACGGGTGGTGCTGCTGCTGCTGCTGCGTGGGCAGTGGTGAACAGGTTGCACCAGAACACAACCACTCAGCACGATCCGTGTCGATAGCGACACTGCGGCCTCCACAGGTGCAGGTGCACGTGGGTCATGGCCCCACTTCAACAGCGCCATCTATTCTATCTGTTTCCCTTCGCAGCAGTGCTGTTGACGTGCTGTCGACTTATTGTCACGTCGTCTTCTGACCAAATATGGACGAATAAATACTTTAACGATCTTTTTACCTCATCTATATACAAAAACGGTACATTATTGAATGTGTCTGTTCGAAATGTTTAACATACTTCCCAACATGCAACAAACTTGATATTTGGCATGTGGGTAACTTCCAGACAGTACGCAATGGAAAAAAATATAAAAATAGAGTTTTGTATTTGGGGGGGGGCACAATAATGATACATTTTGCACGGCCAGGGAGCGGTGACGTCACGCAGTATGCCTAGTGACGTCACGCAGTGTGCATACTGACGTCACGCACCCCCCCCCCCACCCTCCGCGTATTAATCCAAGACAATAATCCAAGTCCCGGGCAACGCCGGGTAGTAAAGCTAGTACAATATTAATTCTAGATCTAGTACAATATAATTAGAGTCACGTAGGTATATATTTTAATAAATTAAATCACGACGTTTCGGGCGCAACACAAGTGTCCGTCATCAGGTGGGACAACCACAGCAAGAAACAATTGCTGAAGTCCGTGACTTTACCGAAAGAACCAAAGAGTATGGATCCCTGCAGTCACGAAAATATCAAATCTAGAATATAAATAAGCATTGAGCTTATTCTACTGTGCTGCCTGTCTCGTATGTGTTGTGCGTGTGAGCGTGTGCAGGGGAGAAATTGACATTTTTGGGGTAAAAATGTTGATAATTTCCCTTTAAAAGTCCGACGCTCACCTTGG
Organism: Lethenteron reissneri; assembly: GCF_015708825.2. Lineage (NCBI taxonomy): Eukaryota > Metazoa > Chordata > Hyperoartia > Petromyzontiformes > Petromyzontidae > Lethenteron > Lethenteron reissneri. The sequence goes on along the minus strand of NC_083788.1, from coordinate 2,421,806 downwards.
GGAAGCTCTCGTGGCATAATCGGTCGATGGGATTCTCAGGTTGTTGAAAGTGTCGCCGCTGTTCACGTTCAAGAGAGCAGGGACGACGCAGAATCACACAAACACGTCTGCTCTTCTCGCCGTGCTGGAGTTCTGTGACCGTCACGGGCCTCACGTGACCGTCGTGTCCCTTGGCAACGACCACGATCATCAACATGGCGACATTCAAACTCGGCACGTGGTCCCTCGTCATCGTTACAACGTTGGAGACGCGAGAGGCACGTGGGGGGCACGGGGAGGGGCTCGTGGGGGGCACGAGGGGGGGGGGCTCGTGGGGGGCACGAGGGGGGGGGCTCGTGCCATCTCCCCCCCCCCCCCGTGAGTGACCAACCGTCACCCCGTGAGTGACGCTGGTCAACGCGACCGCTGCTGGGTGGGCAGAGGCGGCCGGGGGCGGGAGGGAGAGTGAATACACGTGGCCCCATCGTCTTGACTGTCAGCGAGTTCCTCTGATTATTATTCTTATTACTATTCCCACCGTGGTCAATAGTAGCTCTGTATCCTATAATGCTGCTCTCTGTTGTGTGTAACGTGCAAGGTTTGCAGAAGTGTGTAACTCTGTGCAGTGTGCTCAAATGTGCATTCACGTGTTCATTGGAGAAACTTCGCCCCTTGTTAATGCGTCAGTGTTTATGTCTCCTAGAAGATTGGATGTTTTCTGAGAATCAAGCAGCACGAGTATTTGATTGTGACATTTTATTTTAAACCACTGTTTACTTCAACGGCTTCAATATAATTTAATTATCATCATGATGATGATTAAAATATAAAAGTCTTCATACCCTTTCCGACAATAACACAGGAGGTGTTACGAAGCGCAAACACCAAATAGACACTCCGACTACAGGGCATCGAGTCTGCATTGACCACACGTCGCGCTTGTGGTCAAGCATCCAAAGCGACGTGCTCTGATGATGCACGCCTTGTCCCTGACACGACAGTGGCCTCCAGCAGAGACGTCCTCCTTCATGGCCTTGACCCACCCACCAGTTGTCAGGCCAGAGAACAACGACACGAGGAGGCGATCGGCAGCACAGATGCGATGCAAACACCAATCCGTGAATGTGCGGTTAATGCAGACTCGACGCCTTGCAATCGGTGAGTCCATTTGGTGTTTGGGCGTCTTGACACCTCCTGCGTTTACACCATTGGAATTTCATTTGCCAGTAAAAAATTATGATAATTGGCTTTTTACCCTTTTATCATCTGGTCCAACCCATGTGAGACTAGGCTCTAAGGAAAGCTGTCTCGGGTGTGGACCATCAACTTCAAGGACAGTGCACATTATCAGAGTTATGTTTTTTGTTTCCATCATGACTGCAGGTATTGTGGTCTATGCAAACATGACTCCTTGTAAAAAGGTGTCAGTTTTGTTGCCAGATAGAAGGGTAAAAACCCAATTATCACCTCCTGCGTTATTTCCGGAAAGGGTAAAACGCCTTTCTTCTGCCGACATCGCCATGTCGATACCGGCAACACAACTGGTCCCGTGGATGTGTAGCTCGTGATGTATATAGTGTATGTGGAGAGACAGATATGAAAGAGACTACGCCACTTGATCTGTTTCTATTCGATAAGCTCCTACCACTGTGAGGCAGTCGAGGCGTTCACTTCTGTGGGGTGCCACGGTGGCGAGGAGATGTTAACTTCCTCGCCTGGTATACAGGAGGTCGTGGGTTCGGTTCCGATTCTGACTCCTGCTGTTGTATATTTGGAGTTTGCGGTTTCTCTCTCCCCGTGATCGCGTGGATTTGTCTCCAGGTCCGTTTTCCCTCGACATTTAACAAACACGCGTCTCTTTTTTTGTGTCTGCCATACATGTCTTCGTGATAAGCCACTTCGTTGAGATATCATTTGTGATAGCCAGGTCGCTGCTGAAAAAAGAAAATCTACATAGCTAGTGGGGCCTTACCTGGTAATTTTAAATATAAATACTTTAGTTTAGTTTGTAATCTCAACCAGCACTGCTTCGCATTGAGCTGCATGCGACTGCACTAGCAGTGGTCTGTCTACAAACACAGGACTCACGAGGTGGCCTTGCAGTCACGTCAGCTCATTTTCCCTCGAGCAAGAGACGACGGTGGTTGACTGTACGGTCCACAGCTTGAGTCGCGCTGTGGCTGCTCTTTAATGTACCTCTCTCTCTGCGAGTCTCTTATGGGTCTCTACGAGTCTCCATGTATCACAATGTGTGTGTGGGTTTGCTCTACGGTCCACAGCTTGAGTTGCATGACCACAGTCGCACTTCTGCTGCTCGTGTTGTGGCTCGTCTCTAATGTTCCATTCGTTAAAACGTGAGCATCGTTCCGTTGATGTTCTGGTGCGGTTCATGGTGACAGCGGTGTATTTGCAGAGGATTGTCTATGCCAGGAGGTGTGTGGGGTTGAAGCTTGGGTCTCGAACGAGGCGTTCATTCCGTGCTGTTCCACCCTTCGCCGGCGATCTTCCAGATCTGTGCGAGAGCCACAGCCCCGATCAATCCGAGGTTCATCCACGTACTCGATAGCAGCGATGTCTCAACCCCTTTCGTTCCAACGGGAGACTTTCGAGCTCGCTCGATCTTCACGGCACTCCGAACCAAAGAGTCGGTCCTGCTAATTAGCACAACTTTGTGGCGGCACACCGCTCGAGATGCCACGAGGAGGTTGGGGCAGCTCAGAGGTCCTAGCGCCGAGCCGGCGCCACTGACACCGTGGGTTGGAGTGAGGGCTGCAGCCACTGCCTGTGATTGAACCGGGTTCTCGAGTTTAACGAGTGGATGGCTTTGGCCCAGCTAACAATGACTGCACCCATCAAATGTGTATACATATTAGAATCAGGATTTACACCTCATTCGGATAAATTCCACCGAAACATGCAATAAACGCCAATGTCAAAGCGGTGCGTTTAAAGGGAGGGAATGGGAGAGGAGGCCATGGGGGTGACGAGGGCCCGTCAGCAGCATAGAGCTGTGGATGAAGAGGAGAGAGTTGTGTGTGAAGGAGGGAGCTGTGTGTGACGGTGAAGGTGGAAACAATTGACTGGAACCCTTCCCTGTCTCCGCGTGTTGGCGAGGGTAGCGTTGGCTACACCATGCAGAACTCTCCGATGTTGCCCCCTGTAATGGGGGATTAGCCGTGAACATTCGTGTGTCCCCCTCTTGAAAGCCTTTTTGGGAACGTGTATTTCTCGTTTTCTTCCATGCAAGAGAGTTGCGAGGTCATATTCGTCGACGTCAAGGATCGGGCAAACCTGCGTCTCCGAAGCCACTTGCAGCTCTTTAAGCGACCGCTTCGTGCCGTTATTTATCTCGTCATCTCGATCGTCATCTCCATGGTCATCTCTATGATCATCTCGATGGTCATCTCCATGATCATATCGATGATCATCTCGATGGTCATCTCCATGATCATCTCCATGATCAGCTCAATGGTCATCTCAATGGTCATCTCGATGGTCATCTCGAGCATAAGCGAAACGTCCTACTCTGAAATGGTAATTTTCGTGGTTTGACGCTTGAACACACCGGTGGGCTAAAGCAGTGAACTATTAGTCTTTTATGAACGGGACACTTTCTTAGTGATTGGCCGTGGGGGGTGGTGGAGGGTTAGAACACATTAATAAAGAAGGCGATGTAAAGGCAATAAGGTTGTTTGTTAATAATGTTTGGCAAAGCGTACGTGTTACAAAATGACTGACTTTACTTATTAACCAGGCTACAGTGTACATGATAGACTGGCAGTACAAGCACCGAGCTTAATAAGCAGGCTACAGTGTACATGATAGAGTGGCAGTACGCTCACCCAGCTGAATGACAATGAGTACAGTGAAGATGTGAAGAATCGATTATTGGTGCGTGGGGTTTAAACATAATGATACATTTGTTTTCCAATCCTAAATGGTAATTGTAGTGTTGTAACGCTTGAACACACCGGTGGCGTAAAGCAGTGAACTATGATTGTTTCATCAACGGGACACTTTAGTACTGATTGGGCCGTGTGGGGTGGTGGAGTGTTACAACACATTAGTAAATAAGGTGATCTAAAGGCAATAATGGTGTTTATTAATAATGTTTGCGAAAGCCTACGTGTTACAAAATGACTAACTTAACTTAAGAAGCAGGCTACAGTCAACATTATAGACTGGCAGTACACCCACTCATCTTCATAAGTAGGCAAGAGTGTACATTATAGACTGTCAGTACACTGAGGCAGCGTAATGAGCAGGCTGCAGTCTACATTATAGACTGGCAGTTTAGTCACCCAATTGAATGAGAATGGCACAGTGTACATTATATACTGGCAGTTCGCTCACCCAGGTGAATGACTATTTGTACAGTGAACATTTAAAGAATAGATTGTTGGCACATGGGGTTAAAAAGTAATGACACAGTTGTTTTGTCATTGCTCTGTAATGTTTTAAAGTTTTCATACGATATAAAATGTATTTTGGCCCCGGGCAAGGCTGGGTACATGGAGTTAATAGCACAAAGTCGTCGCTTGACACGGGTGGGGTGTGGAGGCGTAGTACTGCGCAGAGCCTCCGGCGTCGCCTAAATTGCCTAGCAGGCATGCGGCTGGCTACGGGTGTCGTCCCCTACCCCCCCCCCCCGTGCAACAATAATGCAGTGTAATGGGTATAATGTAATTATGTAGGGACCGTATAATATAAATTTCACACATTGTGTTGGGGGGGGAGTGAAGAGGAGGTGAAAGTTAGATGCATGTACCTGATGTGAAGGACTATTTGTAGACGGAGCATTGAAAGAATCGATGATTGGTGCGTGTGTTTAAAACAGAATGATACAGTTTTTGTGCATGACACATGGTAATTGTTGTGTTTTAACGCTTGAACACACCGGTGGCCTAAAGCAGTGAACTATTATATTTAAATCAACGGGACACTTTTTTACTGATTGGCCGTGTCGGGTGGTTGGAGTGTTACAGCACGTGAATAAAGAAGGCGATCTAAACAGAATTACGGTGTTTATGAATAATGTTAGCGAAAGCCTAAGTGTTAGCAATCTACTAACTTAATAAAAGAACCAGGCTACAGGCAACATTATAGACTGGCAGTACACCCACTGTGCTTCATAAGCAGGTTACAGTCAGCATTATAGACTGTTAGTACACTGAGGCAGCTTAATAAGCAGGCTACAGTCTACATTATATACTCGCAGTGCACTGACGCAATGTAATAATGAGGCAACAGTGCACGTTATATACTGGCAGTCCGCTCATCCAGCTTAATGACTATTTGCACAGTAAACTTTGAAATAATTTATTTTTTGAGCGTGGGGTTAAAAAGTAATTAGACAGTAGTTGTGTCATTGGTATGTAATGTTTAAAAGATTTTGTAAGATTTAAAATGTATTGTCCGGCCGGGCAACGCTGGGTATATGGACTTTATACGACAAAGTCGTCGCTTGACACGGGTGGGGTGTGGAGGCGTAGTACTGCGCAGAGCCTCCGGCGTCGGCAAAATAGCCTGGCAGGCATGCGGCTGTGTCGGGGTGGTCTGTCCACGTGGGGCTCCCGCGCCCCCCTGTCAGACACCAACTTGGACTCGTCCATCGCTGGTCCCACCTCCCCCACGGAAAATCATCGAAGTCTACGTACAGTAGGACAGTCCACACAAGCGGCATCAACAACAACAGCAGCAGCAGACGTCTCCGCGGCGTTGGTGCCAGGCTAGGTGCACTCTTAGGCCACGCGAAGTGTCGAAGGCTCGCTGACAGGAGGTCACGGGACAGAACCCTGCAGGTGCCATGGGGTTGACCGACTCGAGATGGCTGCAGACGCCACCAGCTGTGCCAACTCGCCGCGTTTTAGCCGCCCGCCTCTCCGCTCGTTGTTGTGAGCGTCCCTCACGAGCCTCCTCCTCCACAGAGGCCGATCTTGACACCGCCGGTAGCGCTCATCGGCAAGTCCACTCAGCTCCACATCCTCCAACCAGGTACCTTTGTAGACCCGCAGTGATGCCCCATGCCGTGTTGGCAGTCCACTGCTGGATGAAGGCTTCGGGTCGCCACGGTGGCTAGGAGATGTTAACTACCTCGCCCGGTGTGCAGGAGGTCGTGGGTTCGACCCCGACGCCTGCTGCTGCTGCTGCTGCTCTAGATGTGGAGTCTGCGGTGTCTCTCTCCACGTGGTCGCGTGGATTTCTCTCCCGGTGCTGCGGTGTTCCCATCCACATTTAGAGTCGACGTGTTGAGAATATTTGGTGCTCTAAATGTCCACGCGAGAAGCCACTTTGTTGAGCTATCATCTGTGGCCAGGTCGCTTCTTATAAAAGCGCTGTGTAGCTCAGCGGGACTGACGTGGTTGAAATAAAATAACAGTAAAAATAACAGCACCACCATTCCACGTACACAACATCTGCCGTGATCCTGACTGCAGTGCTCTCCTCGATATGGTCGATGAAAGTGAACTACGTGACGGCCGCTACGTTAAAAGGTACCACCTTGATGAGTCTGCGACTATTCCATCCAGAGTTATTGTCAAAAAACCACAAACATCCCAGAATCCTCTTCGTTTGGGGTCCAAATGTTGTCGCTTATTATATCCCATAAGAAACGTCGCATCGAATCAATGTAATTGAATTCTACTCGCCTGGACGAGCGGAATTGAATGGTGAAACTGGTTTTGCTGTGCTGTGTTAAATCAGATATTTGCATGACTGCATGTGTATTATTTTGAGAATAGCAAAAAACCGTCATCCCCATATTACATAGTGTTTTATTGGTCGCTCGTCTATTTCACTTCCCACAGCTTAACCACTCATATATTTTGATGCCGCTCGACGAGGCGAGTAGTACGAGTACCCCCTTCATGGGTCTGCGACTATTCCTTCTACTCAACATGCACACAATGTCAATGCCACACTTTGATACACTTACAGCGGTTTCTATTGTCATAATCAGGGATAATTTTAGATGCGCGATGTGTTGATGATGCACCCAGGCCACACTCGCCATTCTCCCACTCGCACCGTCTGTCTCAGGAAAACAGTTTTATTTCATTCCAACACGACCTGCCCTTTCTAACTTACCCCCCTTGAGTGCTCGTGTATCTGGGTGCACCATCATATGCTACCCGGATTATCCTGGAGGTGGTCTCGCGTCAAACTCACCCATGTTTTACCACAGGGTCCGGGAGTCTCCATCTCACACCGAACTTTGCCAATTCTCTCTCACATGGGAAACCCATGGCCAGGTCACTCGCTAGGTTGCCGGGATGAAAACGCAGGTGGAGAGGTTCGGTTTGTGTGTTCGAGTTGACCTAAGCGCTAGTCGGGGTTTGTGCATGGGGTGAATGCATGTTGTGTCTGTGCATGGGGTGTGTGCGTGGTGTGTGTATGTGTGCGTGGGGTGTGTGGTGTGTGCATGGGGTGTGTGTCTGTTTGTAGGGTGTCTGTGTGGTGTGTGCATGGAGTGTTTGTGTGGGATGTGTGCATAGGGTGTGCAGAGTGAGTATGTGTGGGGTGTATGTGTGCGTGGTGTGTGTGGCGTGTGCGTGGAGTGCAAGCATGGTGTGTGTGTGGGGTGTGCTTGTTATGTGAATGGTGTGTATATGCGTGGGGTGTATGTGTGTGTGTGGTGCAAGCAAGTACAACAATCTTCATAAACGTTCCAACAAAACCATAAATGCCAAAAAACATTACTACAAATGAAAAATATATATTTACAAAATACTGAAAAATTTGTATTTACAAAATATTGAACACGAGGCTTGTTTGCAAACTTTCATGAAAGCAAGACATATTGCACATTTAAATCTTCCGCATTAATACTGTCATTGTGACGGTCTTCCTCGAAATTCAATACACGGTGAAACTAAACTAATATATATACAGTTATTATATACGAGTTAAAAACATCCTTAGCTATTTCAGTAACAGTGAGTCAAGAGAAAGGAGGGGGGGGTGTTATTGGTCGGTGATGGGTGGGTGGTTAGTGTGCATGGGTGGTGGGTGCGTGATGTGTGTATGTGGGTGGGTGGTGTGTGGGTGGGGTGTGTGCATGCGTTGGGTGTGTGTATGCGTGGGGTGTGTGTGTGTGTGGTGGGTGGGTGGCGTGTGTCTGGGTGGGTGGCGTGTGCGTGGGTGGGTGGGTGCGTGATGTGTGTAGATGGATGGGGTGTGTGTGGGTTGTGTGATGTGTGTGGGTGGTGTGTGTGTGTGTGTATGGGGTGGTGTGTGTGTGTGTGGGTGGTGTGTGTGTGTGTGGGGTGTGTGCAGATGGTGTGGTGAGAGGTTGCAGGATGGCCATGTCTTGAGGTCTGGGGTCGGGTCCCCGTCTCTTCCATTCCAGGTGTGGACATCCCCCGGTGGTGTCACCTGTTCCGGGCACAAACCCAGGGGAAGCATGGGTCATCAAGGGACAGAGCACTCAAGACACACAGCAGGTCTCCAAGTCGTGTCTCAAGGTGCTGCATGACACAGTGCGACAAGCGAGTGGAACACGGACGAGAGAAGCAGCCAGCTGGATGCAGTGCAACACAAATTTGGATTTATCTTCTCCATGTAAAATTGGTAGAAAATATGTTTTGGGGTGACGGAATGTTAACATACATTTCCTCAGGATGATCATGTATTTTTAAGCTATGTTAATTAGACATTCCGATTGTTATGAAATAAATAGCTTACAATAAAACTGAACTCCTAGACAAAATAATCCTTTTCCTTTACAATATAGATCTTTGGTTTGTTTCTGAAATTGAACATTTATCTTGTTGATTGCACTTTAGCTGAAAGATTTAAATGTATTACGCAAGAGCTGAGCTTCTGTTAACAAGCTCAAAATAAGAGCTGAGCTATTTTTGAATGTAATCCCCAAGCTCGATACGTTAAGGTGTTATCGGCCAAATAATGAGTGGCTTTAAATGTTGGAGGAAACTGGGGATCCGGAAAGAAAAAAACCCTACACATGCGAGGCGGAAACACTCAATCCCATACAGACGGAAGAGGTGGAGTCCACATTTTTGTTGTACTGCCTTCTCCTGGCAAGCCAGAATACGGCGTCCACGGGAAACGGAGTGATCCACCAACCCTTACCTCCACTGTACTGGAGTGGTGGGCTGCGCCAATGATGGGGGCCTTTACTCTTCCGCATTGCAGCAGCAATGCTTCCGGACAAATCTAAGAAATGTCCGGAGTCGCTGCCGCACTCGTGCAAATCTCCGCCCAGGCCCCCTCGATGCCTTCGTTCCGGTGTTGGCGACAGCTTCACTTGTCGCTTGATGGCTGCGCTGGTGTTCCACCAGGGCAGTGTGGGAACTGCCGTTCCATCTGCTGCGCTGGTGTTCCATGACAGTGTGGAAATTGCCGTTCGATCTGCTACGCTGGTGTTCCATGACAGTGTGGAAACTGCCGTTCGATCTGCTGCGCTGGTGTTCCACCAGGGCAGTGTGGGAACTGCCGTTCGATCTGCTGCGCTGGTGTTCCATGACAGTGTGGAAACTGCCGTTCGATCTGCTACGCTGGTGTTCCATGACAGTGTGGGAACTGCCGTTCGATCTGCTGCGCTGGTGTTCCATGACAGTGTGGGAACTGCCGTTCGTGCTGCTGTGCTGGTATTCCAGGGTAGTGTGGGAACTGGCGTTCGAGCTGAAAGAGAGTTGTAAGTGCCACTGTTATGCCTCTGTCTGTCTTTCATTATTTGTGCTGAAACTTTCCTACTGCAATACAATTCCATTATCTATCCTACGACTACTCCCTGCCCTGCCCCACGGCCACAACCAGGACTACCCCTATCAGAATATATTCAGAATCAGAATATTGATTTAGACTGTGGGAATATTATGACCTATAAAGCTCCTTCTCACAGATGTCAAGTACATCACTGCCCCTACCCCTATCGCTACCCCAAACGATCAAGCAGAGTGGTGGGAATTCCCCATTCCCATAGCAGGGGCCAATCTATAAATGAAGACCAATGTAAGAATTATGTCCAGTACTGCTGGACATTATACTGGACATCCGTGAAAAAGAGCTTCATAGCTTATCGAATTCCTCCAGTATAAATACATATTCTGATTATTTTCTAGAGTCATAGGCAGAGGAGAAGAGGAAGATCTGGAGCCTAGAGTTGAACAAGAGCATGAAGTCAACAATGAAGATGGCTGGGGAAGGACAGTTCCAGACGGCAGAGGAGAAGGAGCAACCTCTTAATGAGATCTGAATGCAGAGCGAAATTATTGTTTTCTCTAAGCTCATTGGAGCAGGGAAAAACATCAAAGTCACTTCATGAGAACTTAACCGACACAAATATTCTTCAAGATGCACGTGGAGACTCACAATCGGCTCTTGGATGACACGAAATCTTCCTCGAGATCTAACCCAGAATAATTCGTCCTTCCCTTTTCGCATTGGCTCACACGATCCACCTCCACGATCTCGTCCATTTTAATCGATGCGTCCACTGCATCCGGTTCATTGTGACTAGCGTGGCTTTCGACCTCGGTGCCATCCTGAATCCACGTGTAGCTCAAAGCCTCTTCAGGCGTGAGCCGGCGAACGGGATCCCACCTGCCAAGATATAAACGGGGAATCGTCAGGGTTCAGTTACCGTCTACATTTCTTCTAGGTGTGGCACATGCAATTATTTACATTCATTGTGCTAACGAATGTAAGAAGGCACAAGGCCAGAAATATTGCCCTGTTATGACACAAAGCCACTTCCTGTCAGTAAAACATACATCACTCTTAGTAGTGTGTACTCTTTTATGAAAGTGCTGATGGTGAACACGAAAATAATTATGATTAAGATAATATGTAGACAGTGCAGTTATATCTTACTCAAGGCATCCTTCGACGAAATCGATTATCTCTCTGTTCGTATTCCAAAGCTTTTTCTCAATAGAGGAGGTGTTTGGAAAGACCTTCCTGCCGTCCACCCTGTGGCACCCATTCTTGTCTGTGTTGGAGAGAAAATGAGTGAAACGAGTTCCGAGGAATAAGAACAAAGTACATTTCGATTTAAAGCTTTCGTGACTGCAGGGATTCATCTTCTTGGTTCTTTCGGTAAGGTCACGTAGAATGGAAATAATAAAATAATAAAAATAAAACATATAAAATAATTCTCACGACGTTTCGGCCACAACGCAAGCAGCCGTCCTCAGGTGAAGACCAGGTCTGTAATTTGTATTGTTGGGAAGACAGACCTGGTCTTCACCTGATGACGGCTGCTTGCGTTGTGGCCGAAACGTCGTGAGAATTATTTATTATGTTTTATTTTTATTATTTTATTATTTCCCTTCTACGTGATTTACCAAAAGAACCAAGAAGAAGAACAAAGTACATTACGACAATGCTTGCCTGAATAATTGTGACAACAGAAGTAGCAACCTGCCCTCCCACTCACCCGTGGAAATGTGCATTCTGGTCGCAGCATCAATCATAGGACTGGGTGGGAGACCAAGAATCTGTGCACAGGTCACAATGAAATTAATATACATGGGTTAGGTCATTGGACTGTGTGTATCGTAAACATACATACAGTAGACTTCCTCAAATGTAAAGGTCTATAAAACTGAAACGTTTATTCCCAAGAACTGCACATCCTTTTACACCACTGCCAAATAGATTTAATTTGTATTGGGTACTTAATTAACAAATATTGCCCTTTGAAGTTGACTTCAGGAACCTTCGGGACGAACAATGAACCCGAAGAATGGAAAGGGTAAAAGTCTGTCACTCTGAGTTATTATGACCAAGGCCAAATCACATCATACGTGTCCAACTAGTGTCTGATCACATTAAAGATATGTCTATTCTCTATGTACATACTGGCAGCAGAGCAACATTTGTTCCCATGGAATGAGGCCAAAAGTATGATTGCTCCACAGATTACTTGAACCGTGTATTGCAATCCAGGGCAGTCTCCTATATCGTTGTTAGCGACTAATGGACCATCACTCAGCATTAGCAGTGTGAGCCGGCTCAACTAAAACTAAGCCATAGGCTTCAAATCATAAATAATGAGATTATATTTTGCCATATTTCAGGTACCGTGATCATTTGGTCAATTGGATTTCCTGTTGCCGTGAAAAGTTTCTCCCCAGAAGCGAGCTCGGCAATTATGCAGCCCAGAGACCACATGTCCACTGCGCAGGTGAGTTCGAGGCCCAGTAATATCTCTGGAGCCATGTACTCGAACGTTCCGAAAAATCCGAAAACTGCACACCACACACAGAGGAATAGCACTGATTGAGCGAGGAGATCATGCACGTTATTTGCTTAGATTTTTAGTGCACGCGGATTTTAAAAAACATGTTATAGGATGTTAACCTTTATAATTCTATACAGCAATTGAATGTGTATCTTTCTACAACTAGGTCAAAACTGGAAAAGCGTGAGTGGCACTCCAAGAGATGGTTTGAATTTTGGGTAAAGTTGTTTGCAAGCACCTATTAAGGCCTATATGACCTATTAAGGCCTCTGTGGCTGAGGATTAAACCGAGTCACTGAGATTGTAGTGCACTGCAGTGCTGCTCACCATGCCACGTTTCCACACGCACATACATAAGAATAACAGTCGCCATTTGCCACTAAGTGGCGGTGACGTCACCACGGCGCCTGTGCCAGGCCAGGTGCACTTTGAGGCCACTTGAAGTGTCGAAGGTTCACCGACAGGTCACGGGACCGAAATGAGTGGCAGATGCACCAACTATGCCCCCTGCTGTGCCAACACACATATAAGACAAAGATCCCCGTGTAGCCTTAGCAGACTGTTGGGGCAAGTGCTGTTCACGAGCACCTATGAAGGCCGGCACGGCACACGAGGGGTGGGGTGGCCAGCACTACGCCCGGCTGCTTTTGTCTCCCTAGTGGCGATGTTTACTACACACCGCACTAGCTGCTAAGTTGGGGCTGAGTCGACCTAGGGGGGACCCAGCACCGGTTCAGATAATCGTCACTTGTGTCGGCCATGAGCGGGAATCGAACTGAGGGCGGCCAGGTGCGTAGCGCACTGCGCTAACCGCTGCACTAGCACTCTCCACTCGTATATCGACGAAGATTCACAAAGACACACAGAGACACACCCTCGCACGGAAACACAAGTAAAGCCACTCACTTGGCTTCGTCATCATGACACTCACGCCAAAATCAATTATCCTGATGTTGCCGGTTGCATGGTCTTTGACCATGGTGTTTTCCTAGAAAAAAAATAACAAAGGGCAATAGTGGTTAACGTTCAAATGTGTTCATGGCATGCAGCTTCCTACCGTTTAGACATCCAGTTAAGACTGCATTTTACATATTCAGTTTAAGGTGGTTCTCTCCTTTACTCGTGTAAGAAATGTTTCTAACTTTGGGCCAATTGTAGATTTGTCATTGTTGACGAATGTAAATTAGAATCTCTTCAAATAAACTGCAGAGTGAGCTCGAGAGCAAGAAGAGATAGACAATGTCCAAGATTGAAACGAGTGTCGATTATTTTATACATTTATGAAAACAAAAACATTCGTGTTGTTCAATGCGGTATAAGGTGCAGGGTGTATGGTTTTTAATTTTAGAGTTACGGGAGAGGCATCTTTCGTCACAGTTGCCTCAAGGCAACACAAATCCATGAATGACGCAGTATGCTATTGTATTTACTTACCGGCTTCAGGTCGCCATAAATGATGGCCTCCTTCTTAAGTTTTGCCAGGGCTGTCAACAGGGATCTTGCATAGAGCCTGATTGTTGACGGCGCAAAGATCGTGGAGTTGGCCTGGAATTGATCAAATAGGTCGGTGCTGCAAGACAAGATACCGTCAATGGTTATTTCCCTGCCACTTCTTGGTCAATGCTTAGGCTCGCTTCATGAACTCGGGGACTTGTGTTTTACAATAGTTTAGGATTTTTATCATGTAAAACCAAATTAAAATTTCTCCCAGGGGAATGATGATGAAACATGACCTGCATATTGGGTTTGAGAAATATAATAATATCAACTTATAACATGCACAGTAATCACTCACAGTAATATAAAGAGAAAATTACTCAGAGGTACGAGGAACCACAAACAGAAAATTTCGATTTAAAACTTTCGTGACTGCAGGGATTCATCTTCTTGGTTCTTTCGGTAAAGTCACGTAGAAGGGAAATAATAAAATAATAAAAATAAAACATAATAAAATACAATTCTCACGACGTTTCGGCCACAACCCAAGCAGCTGTCCTCAGGTGAAGAACAGGGCTGTCGGAAAGATTCGGACGCT
>NC_083788.1:2343445-2399700 GCF_015708825.2 Lethenteron reissneri | reverse complement strand
AAGGCTCAACTCGCTGATAACTCTGCACCTGTGCACAAGGTAAGTGTTCGCCGAATGTACGGATAGCAACTCACTTGACAGCAAACTCTTATAAGCACAATGCAGAGACAAGTTCACTTCTTCAGGTTGTAGTAGTCGTGGACTACATATTTAACTGACATTCTAACATACAATTGACACAGACCACAAGCCCGACGCACAGTGCAGGCTTTCAGGTCACTTCACCAAATGTGTTTATTACCTGACAGCAAAGAAACAAAGTTCCACCACCCCCCCCCCCCAACTCGTGTAAGCTCTATAGACTGTTGGGGCAAGTGCTGTTAGTAAACATCTATTACAACTATTACGGTGGTGCACTCGAAATGGTGGTGCGGTAATCAGGACCATGACGGGCTGCTTTGACCTAATGGCACAGACACGCATACACACGGTAGACTCGTGAAACATTCAAGGCAATGCTTATCAGCTGAGTTTGCAGTAAGGGACTCTAGTACTAGTGAACCTACCAGGACACAAACACACACACGCTTACTACACAGCACACTTTGGTCGTAGCTCTACTTGGACTTCATGAATGCGGTTAGGTGCGTGACCTGGAACCAGTTTAATAAAATACTTTCATCAATTGACCCTTCAGTCATATTTTTGTAAATTAGAAATCAATGAAAAATGCAGTTTAAAATGTTTTATGGAATTGGCCATTAGCTTCTGGGAATATGGGCACCGTTTCATGTTCTCGCGGAAGTGATGGCCAAAAATTACCCTCTAGGGTAATCCTCTGAGAGCTCCCTGCGATTTAGGCCCTTCCACAAGCAGTCTCTCAGTGGGTGTTTGTGGGTGTACCACTGTGTCTCTGTAGAAATGTCCATGTCTGTATGCTTGCCTGCATGTTCACGTGTGCCTCTCTGTGTGCATCTGTGTGACAAAAACAGGCAAATCCATTAGATGAAGTCGTCTTCCCAGTGGCAGGGATGAGCTGCACACCACAAGGTTTTACTTCACTTTATTCAGCATCATTCACCACATGAATTACTGCCACACTCCTCTATAACAAACACACATCCACATCTATCTAGAGCCAATCCCTAAATGGCTTTACAAATCCGTTAACAGCACACATACAAGAGGCCCAAATCGAGTCTCTTTGTTAAGGGTAACATTATGTGCTCGGTTTATTTGTGATTGTAATTACGTTTGTTGCACACGTGTATATGTGCATGAATGACCATGTGTGTCTTTGGGCATGTGTGTGTGCAGAAGTCTTGGACAAATTCAAAGACAGAATGACAGTGCAGG
The DNA here is from genome assembly GCF_015708825.2 of Lethenteron reissneri. Lineage (NCBI taxonomy): Eukaryota > Metazoa > Chordata > Hyperoartia > Petromyzontiformes > Petromyzontidae > Lethenteron > Lethenteron reissneri. Next base: position 2,398,404 of record NC_083788.1, on the reverse strand, counting down.
AACGTCGAGAAATATTGAAAATCAATGAAGTTTATTATTTCAAGATTCGTTCTGAACGAAATGGCCCTTCCAATAATGGCTACGATGACATCAACGACCACTACATTCCGGTAAGACTCTCCAATATGGGCCATGCTCATTGCAACTAAATCATGCATTCCACTATAAAGCACAACATCCCTTACACGCACGTGTATACCTAATATGTTGCTCATGATTTTCTATGTGAAGAACACTTAAATGTTAAGCGACTCAATGTCCTGGTTTTGGACATTTTCAGAAAGGCTCTCCTGGTGCCACAAAGCAACTACAATTTTTTTTTTGAATTTGTATCGATGAAAATGTTCTGGCCTAATGCTCAACTCTTGATACGACCAAAAGGTGGGGCTACCTGAGTAGTGGGTGGGGTTGGCATAGCCTATGAGTATAGTATGCAGGGCATACAGAGTGAGGCCACTAACTGTGTGGGTGGAATCCGGGAATTGAATGAACATGGCTATGTAAAAGTGAACGAGGCTGAAGGAGAAAGGGCCTGAAATTTGGCATCTGTGATTTTGGGTTTTAAATCTAGATTTAACAGTGCATCGCTCCAGTGGCTTCCTAATATCGGAAGGAAGAGCATTCCAGACAGCAGCAGAAGTGCATCTCGAAGCGCGCGATGTAGTGACTATCTTTGTCATCCAGCTCTGAGAAAAAAGCTTCAAAAATACAGATAAAGGACATTCTATAACCCACACTTTGCATAGAATGATTTAGTGGTTTCCAGCGTGAGGCAAAGATGTATTTGGCAGAGACATCAGAGAGAGCTCAGACATGTGCATGAGTGTGTGAATGTCAAACCAGTGACTGATAAATGAGAACTTGAATGAGCCGTGTGTTTAGACTGAGTAATGTTTGAGCACTCAGAGAGGGCCCTGGTTGAGTACTGAACACTTGTGTAATCTTGTTCCAGATCACGGATGAACACTTGGTGTACCGCTTCCAAGTACTGAATGTGATTGGGAAGGGGTCCTTTGGGCAGGTACTCCGATGCCTGGACCACAAGACGAAAAAAGAAGTGGCCATCAAGATGCTAGCGAACACTTCTACGTAAGTTTGAACAACGACATGGACCACATTTTAAAAAGATCTGAATTCGTGAAGAGAACCATAGCTTGTAAGAATTTGTGTTAATTTACACATTTCAGAGGAAGTCTAAACAGTAATAATTTTAAAGTTGATTTTGTTTAACCTCGTGAGAACTGAAGATACCATGATGAGTCTCATTTGCAAGAGTGACTTGGAGCATTAATCTGCCAGTAGGGGACAATGATTGCTATGTTGCACAATACAAATTGAGGGATTTGTGGTGTAGGTTTCGATATTGGCAAACATTGTACCCAGTTACAAGCACACAGTGGCATACTCTTGCAAATTACGTCAGGTGATCTTTAGCATCCATCGAAGCAGACAGCATGCATTATGGTTATACACCCGCAGTATTAATAAGAGCGGCCACTTGAATCGAACCTTGAACCTCTGCAACGAGTGGCGAACGTGCTGCTGCCGGGTCATGTATCCATCTCTATCAGAAGCTGTTGTTTCTGTATGAGTTTATAATTTCATAAATGTCATCAAACACCATCAAAATAATGTTTGATTTGTCATGAAGAGGCAATATGTAATTTGTATGGTGCCTGCCACGTGAACGTGGCGATCAAACCACTGACCAACAGCGTGGATGAGTGCTGCCCTTTTGCTCATTATATTCTATTCTTCTATATGGCAACATGTTCAGGCACTAAATACCAATGCCAAGGTCTGCTAGCCACAAGAGGTCTTCAGGAGAGATTTTTGTTTTACTTTTGCAATTCCACATTAAAGCAGCAAAGACTACATTGGTTGACAATATCGTCCACAGTTTGGGTTGGAGCAGCAGGACACTTTCTACCTTACTCGCTTAACATAGCTCAAAAACTACAGTGATCATAATCCAGTGGTGCACAATTTTCACCTCACTGAGATGGGATGCGGTAACTCCTTCGAGTAACGACCATTGACAACTTCCCAACCAATTGGTGCAGCTTCCCCAGTTGGCGCTGATTACGTCGACCGGGCAGGGACGATGTCGACGTTGACCGGGATTAAGCGCTCATAGCCATGATTCTGGAGCTCTGTTGACTGAGCCATCCCATGTGTGTGATAATGCCTAAAAATATGCAAGACTTAAAGAGTGGGGTGAGACTTATCGATGCATTCCCTCCACAGCAACAACATTCAGAAATGCAGAATGGAGGCGCATATCATGAATGCGTTGCAGTCCAAGGACACAGAAAATAACTGCATTATTAGATTTCTCGGACACCTTCTGTTCAGACGTCATCCCGCCTTCATTATGGAGCTCATCACGTAAGTAAATATCACATATGTGCGCCAGCATCGTGTTTATCTCAAGCAAGTTTTTAAAACGTGCAGATAACATTCGCTGAATTTCAGATAATTTTTTTTTTGTTTGAGCAGGTGAGAACTTAAGAGACCAGGATGCATTATTCTTTGGTTCTTTCGGTAAAGTCACGTGACTTTACCGAAATAACCAAAGAATAATTCCTGCAGTCACGAAAGCTCCAAAATTAAGATTAGACCAGGATGCGTCTCATTTGCAACAGTGACCTGGGGTATTAGATTGCCAGTAGGGGGGGGGGGCGATGATTCCTAAGTTGTACAACGGCAATTAGAGTAATTTTTTGGGTAATTTTCGAATTTGACATCGGCTGTGAGACAGACACGGTGCGTGCTATTATTAGAGCTGCATTAATCAGGGAGGCTGCTGGATTCGAACCATGAACCTCGACGAAAGGCGGGGATCCTACTGCCATGAGGCCATGTCACCACCCATCGGAATGTCCCAGCCGTTTTATTTTAAGGCTTTGTTGGTAGTTTTTAAAAGATGAAATGGACATGGGTGCCTCCTTAACCTGGCACATAACTGTTTATGATGCAACGATACTCTCCCACCTTAATTAGAGTGGTACCACCATTTTACATTGTACAGCACATTAAAACATAGCACTTCATAATAATTACAAATACAGTAAACAATGTTTCTCGTTAATTTTGGAGCTTTCGTGACTGCAGGAATTACTCTTGGTTCTTTCGGTAAAGTCACGTATAAAGATAAAATAATAAATTAAATAATACCTGATGATGATTGCTTGTGTTGCAATCGAAACGTCGTATGCTGTTATTTAATTTATTATTTTATATTTATACGTGACTTTACCGAAAGAACCAAGAGTAATGTTTCTCGTTATCTGTAAACAACATTGCTACCTACCGCAATGTCCCGTCTCACCCATTACCTTCATCATGAAACCAGATGCAACAGCAAATTCTCATAATGAGCCCTATGAACGAAACTCCCTACCGTGGGCGTCGAGGTGTGATACCCTGGCTTGTCAGGAGAGGGCAGTAGAACACAAATGTCGACTCTACCTGTTCCACCTGTATGGGACAGAGTATTGTCCCCCTCGAAAGTGTGGGGTCTGTCTGGGGGCTCCGGTTCCTTCCAACATGTAAACGCTCAAAATGTTGTAATAGGTTTTTACCCTTTCAACTGGTACAAAACTGACACCTTTATACAAGGCATCATGTTTGCAATAACCACAACACAAGCAGTCAAAATGCAAACAAAAAGAAACAACTCTGATGATGATAATGATATGCACTGTCCTTGAAGTTGATTGGTCCACACCCGAGACAGCTTTTCTTAGAGCCTAGTCTCCATTGGTGTTGGACCAGATGACGCCAAAAGGCGTACAACTCAAAAACAGCGCACTATCAGAGTATTGAGAGCTCGGAGTAAGCATTTACACTATGAGACATCTTTACCAGTGGCGAAATATAGTAATAGATTTTTACCCTTTCAACTGGTACAAAACTGACACCTTTATACAAGGCATCATGTTTGCAATAACCACAACACAAGCAGTCAAAATGCAAACAGACTGCTTGTGTTGTAGTTATTGCAAACATGATGCCTTGTATAAAGGCGTCAGTTTTGTACCAGTTGAAAGGGTAAAAACGTATTACTATATTTTGCCACTGGTAAAGGAGATGTCTCATAGGTTCAAAATGTTGTTGATAATACCTTGATATATACAAGACCGCAGAGCTTAGGCATCTGTTGGCGCCTCCTCATCACTTGGTTGACTTCCTGTTTGTGTTCTTGGTTCTTTCGGTAAAGTCACGTCGAAGGGAAATAATAAAATAATAAAGATTAAACGTAATAAAATAACATTCTCACGACGTTTCGGCCACAACGCAAGCAGCCGTCCTCAGGTGAAGAACAGGGCTGTCAGAAAGACAGCGTCCGAATCTTTCCGACAGCCCTGTTCTTCACCTGAGGACAGCTGCTTGGGTTGTGGCCGAAACGTCGTGAGAATTGTATTTTATTATGTTTTCTTTTTATTATTTTATTATTTCCCTTCTACGTGACTTTACCGAAAGAACCAAGAAGATGAATCCCTGCAGTCACGAAAGTTTTAAATCGAAATTTTCTGTTTGTGGTTCCTCGTACCTCTGAGTAATTTTCTCTTTATATTACTGAGTGATTACTGTGCATGTTATAAGTTGATATTATATTTCTCAAACCCAATATGCAGGTCATGTTTCATCATCATTCCCCTGGGAGAAATTTTAATTTGGTTTTACATGATAAAAATCCTAAACTATTGTAAAACACAAGTCCCCGAGTTCATGAAGCGAGCCTAAGCATTGACCAAGAAGTGGCAGGGAAATAACCATTGACGGTATCTTGTCTTGCAGCACCGACCTATTTGATCAATTCCAGGCCAACTCCACGATCTTTGCGCCGTCAACAATCAGGCTCTATGCAAGATCCCTGTTGACAGCCCTGGCAAAACTTAAGAAGGAGGCCATCATTTATGGCGACCTGAAGCCGGTAAGTAAATACAATAGCATACTGCGTCATTCATGGATTTGTGTTGCCTTGAGGCAACTGTGACGAAAGATGCCTCTCCCGTAACTCTAAAATTAAAAACCATACACCCTGCACCTTATACCGCATTGAACAACACGAATGTTTATGTTTTCATAAATGTATGAAAATAATCGACACGTTTCAATCTTGGACATTGTCTATCTCTTCTTGCTCTCGAGCTCACTCTGCAGTTTATTTGAAGAGATTCTAATTTACATTCGTCACAATGACAACAGCTACAATTGGCCCAAAGTTAGACACATTTCTTACACGAGTAAAGGAGAGAACCACCTTAAACTGAATATGTAAAATGCAGTCTTAACTGGATGTCTAAACGGTAGGAGCTGCATGCCATGAACACATTTGAACGTTAACCACTATTGCCCTTTGTTATTTTTTTTCTAGGAAAACACCATGGTCAAAGACCATGCAACCGGCAACATCAGGATAATTGATTTTGGCGTGAGTGTCATGATGACGAAGCCAAGTGAGTGGCTTTACTTGTGTTTCCGTGCGAGGGTGTGTCTCTGTGTGTCTTTGTGAATCTTCGTCGATATACGAGTGGAGAGTGCTAGTGCAGCGGTTAGCGCAGTGCGCTACGCACCTGGCCGCCCTCAGTTCGATTCCCGCTCATGGCCGACACAAGTGACGATTATCTGAACCGGTGCTGGGTCCCCCCTAGGTCGACTCAGCCCCAACTTAGCAGCTAGTGCGGTGTGTAGTAAACATCGCCACTAGGGAGACAAAAGCAGCCGGGCGTAGTGCTGGCCACCCCACCCCCTCGTGTGCCGTGCCGGCCTTCATAGGTGCTCGTGAACAGCACTTGCCCCAACAGTCTGCTAAGGCTACACGGGGGATCTTTGTCTTATATGTGTGTTGGCACAGCAGGGGGCATAGTTGGTGCATCTGCCACTCATTTCGGTCCCATGACCTGTCGGTGAACCTTCGACACTTCAAGTGGCCTCAAAGTGCACCTGGCCTGGCACAGGCGCCGTGGTGACGTCACCGCCACTTAGTGGCAAATGGCGACTGTTATTCTTATGTGTGTGCGTGTGGAAACGTGGCATGGTGAGCAGCACTGCAGTGCACTATAATCTCAGTGACTCAGTTTAATCCTCAGCCACAGAGGCCTTAATAGGTCATATAGGCCTTAATAGGTGCTTGCAAACAACTTTACCCAAAATTCAAACCATCTCTTGGAGTGCCACTCACGCTTTTCCAGTTTTGACCCAGTTGTAGAAAGATACACATTCAATTGCTGTATAGAATTATAAAGGTTAACATCCTATAACATGTTTTTTTAAATCCGCGTGCACTAAAAAATCTAAGCAAATAACGTGCATGATCTCCTCGCTCAATCAGTGCTATTCCTCTGTGTGTGGTGTGCAGTTTTCGGATTTTTCGGAACGTTCGAGTACATGGCTCCAGAGATATTACTGGGCCTCGAACTCACCTGCGCAGTGGACATGTGGTCTCTGGGCTGCATAATTGCCGAGCTCGCTTCTGGGGAGTCACTTTTCACGGCAACAGGAAATCCAATTGACGAAATGATCACGGTACCTGAAATATGGCAAAATATAATCTCATTATTTATGATTTTGAAGCCTATGGCTTAGTTTTAGTTGAGCCAGCTCACACTGCTAATGCTGAGTGATGGTCCATTAGTCGCTAACAACGATATAGGAGACTGCCCTGGACTGCAATACACGGTTCAAGTAATCTGTGGAGCAATCATACTTTTGGCCTCATTCCATGGGAACAAATGTTGCTCTGCTGCCAGTATGTACATAGAGAATAGACATATCTTTAATGTGATCAGACACTAGTTGGACACGTATGATGTGATTTGGCCTTGGTCATAATAACTCAGAGTGACAGACTTTTACCCTTTCCATTCTTCGGGTTCATTGTTCGTCCCGAAGGTTCCTGAAGTCACCTTCAAAGGGCAATATTTGTTAATTAAGTACCCAATACAAATTAAATCTATTTGGCAGTGGTGTAAAAGGATGTGCAGTTCTTGGGAATAAACGTTTCAGTTTTATAGACCTTTATACATTTGAGGAAGTCTACTGTATGTATGTTTACGATACACACAGTCCAATGACCTAACCCATGTATATTAATTTCACTGTGACCTGTGCACAGATTCTTGGTCTCCCACCCAGTCCTATGATTGATGCTGCGACCAGAATGCACATTTCCACGGGTGAGTGGGAGGGCAGGTTGCTACTTCTGTTGTCACAATTATTCAGGCAAGCATTGCCGTAATGTACTTTGTTCTTCTTCTTGGTTCTTTTGGTAAATCACGTAGAAGGGAAATAATAAAATAATAAAAATAAAACATAATAAAATAATTTTCACGACGTTTCGGCCACAACGCAAGCAGCCGTCATCAGGTGAAGACCAGGTCTGTCTTCCCAACAATACAAATTACAGACCTGGTCTTCACCTGAGGACGGCTGCTTGCGTTGTGGCCGAAACGTCGTGAGAATCATTTTATAATGTTTTATTTTTATTATTTTATTATTTCCATTCTACGTGACCTTACCGAAAGAACCAAGAAGATGAATCCCTGCAGTCACGAAAGCTTTAAATCGAAATGTACTTTGTTCTTATTCCTCGGAACTCGTTTCACTCATTTTCTCTCCAACACAGACAAGAATGGGTGCCACAGGGTGGACGGCAGGAAGGTCTTTCCAAACACCTCCTCTATTGAGAAAAAGCTTTGGAATACGAACAGAGAGATAATCGATTTCGTCGAAGGATGCCTTGAGTAAGATATAACTGCACTGTCTACATATTATCTTAATTCATAATTATTTTCGTGTTCACCATCAGCACTTTCATAAAAGAGTACACACTACTACGAGTGATGTATGTTTTACTGACAGGAAGTGGCTTTGTGTCATAACAGGGCAATATTTCTGGCCTTGTGCCTTCTTACATTCGTTAGCACAATGAATGTAAATAATTGCATGTGCCACACCTAGAAGAAATGTAGACGGTAACTGAACCCTGACGATTCCCCGTTTATATCTTGGCAGGTGGGATCCCGTTCGCCGGCTCACGCCTGAAGAGGCTTTGAGCTACACGTGGATTCAGGATGGCACCGAGGTCGAAAGCCACGCTAGTCACAATGAACCGGATGCAGTGGACGCATCGATTAAAATGGACGAGATCGTGGAGGTGGATCGTGTGAGCCAATGCGAAAAGGGAAGGACGAATGATTCTGGGTTAGATCTCGAGGAAGATTTCGTGTCATCCAAGAGCCGATTGTGAGTCTCCACGTGCATCTTGAAGAATATTTGTGTCGGTTAAGTTCTCATGAAGTGACTTTGATGTTTTTCCCTGCTCCAATGAGCTTAGAGAAAACAATAATTTCGCTCTGCATTCAGATCTCATTAAGAGGTTGCTCCTTCTCCTCTGCCGTCTGGAACTGTCCTTCCCCAGCCATCTTCATTGTCGACTTCATGCTCTTGTTCAACTCTAGGCTCCAGATCTTCCTCTTCTCCTCTGCCTATGACTCTAGAAAATAATCAGAATATGTATTTATACTGGAGGAATTCGATAAGCTATGAAGCTCTTTTTACGGATGTCCAGTATAATGTCCAGCAGTACTGGACATAATTCTTACATTGGTCTTCATTTATAGATTGGCCCCTGCTATGGGAATGGGGAATTCCCACCACTCTGCTTGATCGTTTGGGGTAGCGATAGGGGTAGGGGCAGTGATGTACTTGACATCTGTGAGAAGGAGCTTTATAGGTCATAATATTCCCACAGTCTAAATCAATATTCTGATTCTGAATATATTCTGATAGGGGTAGTCCTGGTTGTGGCCGTGGGGCAGGGCAGGGAGTAGTCGTAGGATAGATAATGGAATTGTATTGCAGTAGGAAAGTTTCAGCACAAATAATGAAAGACAGACAGAGGCATAACAGTGGCACTTACAACTCTCTTTCAGCTCGAACGCCAGTTCCCACACTACCCTGGAATACCAGCACAGCAGCACGAACGGCAGTTCCCACACTGTCATGGAACACCAGCGCAGCAGATCGAACGGCAGTTCCCACACTGTCATGGAACACCAGCGTAGCAGATCGAACGGCAGTTTCCACACTGTCATGGAACACCAGCGCAGCAGATCGAACGGCAGTTCCCACACTGTCATGGAACACCAGCGCAGCAGATCGAACGGCAGTTTCCACACTGTCATGGAACACCAGCGTAGCAGATCGAACGGCAGTTTCCACACTGTCATGGAACACCAGCGCAGCAGATCGAACGGCAGTTTCCACACTGTCATGGAACACCAGCGCAGCAGATGGAACGGCAGTTCCCACACTGCCCTGGTGGAACACCAGCGCAGCCATCAAGCGACAAGTGAAGCTGTCGCCAACACCGGAACGAAGGCATCGAGGGGGCCTGGGCGGAGATTTGCACGAGTGCGGCAGCGACTCCGGACATTTCTTAGATTTGTCCGGAAGCATTGCTGCTGCAATGCGGAAGAGTAAAGGCCCCCATCATTGGCGCAGCCCACCACTCCAGTACAGTGGAGGTAAGGGTTGGTGGATCACTCCGTTTCCCGTGGACGCCGTATTCTGGCTTGCCAGGAGAAGGCAGTACAACAAAAATGTGGACTCCACCTGTTCCGTCTGTAGGGATTGAGTGTTTCCGCCTCGCATGTGTAGGGTTTTTTTCTTTCCGGATCCCCAGTTTCCTCCAACATTTAAAGCCACTCATTATTTGGCCGATAACACCTTAACGTATCGAGCTTGGAGATTACATTCAAAAATAGCTCAGCTCTTATTTTGAGCTTGTTAACAGAAGCTCAGCTCTTGCGTAATACATTTAAATCTTTCAGCTAAAGTGCAATCAACAAGATAAATGTTCAATTTCAGAAACAAACCAAAGATCTATATTGTAAAGGAAAAGGATTATTTTGTCTAGGAGTTCAGTTTTATTGTAAGCTATTTATTTCATAACAATCGGAATGTCTAATTAACATAGCTTAAAAATACATGATCATCCTGAGGAAATGTATGTTAACATTCCGTCACCCCAAAACATATTTTCTACCAATTTTACATGGAGAAGATAAATCCAAATTTGTGTTGCACTGCATCCAGCTGGCTGCTTCTCTCGTCCGTGTTCCACTCGCTTGTCGCACTGTGTCATGCAGCACCTTGAGACACGACTTGGAGACCTGCTGTGTGTCTTGAGTGCTCTGTCCCTTGATGACCCATGCTTCCCCTGGGTTTGTGCCCGGAACAGGTGACACCACCGGGGGATGTCCACACCTGGAATGGAAGAGACGGGGACCCGACCCCAGACCTCAAGACATGGCCATCCTGCAACCTCTCACCACACCATCTGCACACACCCCACACACACACACACACCACCCACACACACACACACCACCCCATACACACACACACACACCACCCACACACATCACACAACCCACACACACCCCATCCATCTACACACATCACGCACCCACCCACCCACGCACACGCCACCCACCCAGACACACGCCACCCACCCACCACACACACACACACCCCACGCATACACACACCCAACGCATGCACACACCCCACCCACACACCACCCACCCACATACACACATCACGCACCCACCACCCATGCACACTAACCACCCACCCATCACCGACCAATAACACCCCCCCCTCCTTTCTCTTGACTCACTGTTACTGAAATAGCTAAGGATGTTTTTAACTCGTATATAATAACTGTATATATATTAGTTTAGTTTCACCGTGTATTGAATTTCGAGGAAGACCGTCACAATGACAGTATTAATGCGGAAGATTTAAATGTGCAATATGTCTTGCTTTCATGAAAGTTTGCAAACAAGCCTCGTGTTCAATATTTTGTAAATACAAATTTTTCAGTATTTTGTAAATATATATTTTTCATTTGTAGTAATGTTTTTTGGCATTTATGGTTTTGTTGGAACGTTTATGAAGATTGTTGTACTTGCTTGCACCACACACACACATACACCCCACGCATATACACACCATTCACATAACAAGCACACCCCACACACACACCATGCTTGCACTCCACGCACACGCCACACACACCACGCACACATACACCCCACACATACTCACTCTGCACACCCTATGCACACATCCCACACAAACACTCCATGCACACACCACACAGACACCCTACAAACAGACACACACCCCATGCACACACCACACACCCCACGCACACATACACACACCACGCACACACCCCATGCACAGACACAACATGCATTCACCCCATGCACAAACCCCGACTAGCGCTTAGGTCAACTCGAACACACAAACCGAACCTCTCCACCTGCGTTTTCATCCCGGCAACCTAGCGAGTGACCTGGCCATGGGTTTCCCATGTGAGAGAGAATTGGCAAAGTTCGGTGTGAGATGGAGACTCCCGGACCCTGTGGTAAAACATGGGTGAGTTTGACGCGAGACCACCTCCAGGATAATCCGGGTAGCATATGATGGTGCACCCAGATACACGAGCACTCAAGGGGGGTAAGTTAGAAAGGGCAGGTCGTGTTGGAATGCAATAAAACTGTTTTCCTGAGACAGACGGTGCGAGTGGGAGAATGGCGAGTGTGGCCTGGGTGCATCATCAACACATCGCGCATCTAAAATTATCCCTGATTATGACAATAGAAACCGCTGTAAGTGTATCAAAGTGTGGCATTGACATTGTGTGCATGTTGAGTAGAAGGAATAGTCGCAGACCCATGAAGGGGGTACTCGTACTACTCGCCTCGTCGAGCGGCATCAAAATATATGAGTGGTTAAGCTGTGGGAAGTGAAATAGACGAGCGACCAATAAAACACTATGTAATATGGGGATGACGGTTTTTTGCTATTCTCAAAATAATACACATGCAGTCATGCAAATATCTGATTTAACACAGCACAGCAAAACCAGTTTCACCATTCAATTCCGCTCGTCCAGGCGAGTAGAATTCAATTACATTGATTCGATGCGACGTTTCTTATGGGATATAATAAGCGACAACATTTGGACCCCAAACGAAGAGGATTCTGGGATGTTTGTGGTTTTTTGGCAATAACTCTGGATGGAATAGTCGCAGACTCATCAAGGTGGTACCTTTTAACGTAGCGGCCGTCACGTAGTTCACTTTCATCGACCATATCGAGGAGAGCACTGCAGTCAGGATCACGGCAGATGTTGTGTACGTGGAATGGTGGTGCTGTTATTTTTACTGTTATTTTATTTCAACCACGTCAGTCCCGCTGAGCTACACAGCGCTTTTATAAGAAGCGACCTGGCCACAGATGATAGCTCAACAAAGTGGCTTCTCGCGTGGACATTTAGAGCACCAAATATTCTCAACACGTCGACTCTAAATGTGGATGGGAACACCGCAGCACCGGGAGAGAAATCCACGCGACCACGTGGAGAGAGACACCGCAGACTCCACATCTAGAGCAGCAGCAGCAGCAGCAGGCGTCGGGGTCGAACCCACGACCTCCTGCACACCGGGCGAGGTAGTTAACATCTCCTAGCCACCGTGGCGACCCGAAGCCTTCATCCAGCAGTGGACTGCCAACACGGCATGGGGCATCACTGCGGGTCTACAAAGGTACCTGGTTGGAGGATGTGGAGCTGAGTGGACTTGCCGATGAGCGCTACCGGCGGTGTCAAGATCGGCCTCTGTGGAGGAGGAGGCTCGTGAGGGACGCTCACAACAACGAGCGGAGAGGCGGGCGGCTAAAACGCGGCGAGTTGGCACAGCTGGTGGCGTCTGCAGCCATCTCGAGTCGGTCAACCCCATGGCACCTGCAGGGTTCTGCCCCGTGACCTCCTGTCAGCGAGCCTTCGACACTTCGCGTGGCCTAAGAGTGCACCTAGCCTGGCACCAACGCCGCGGGGACTTCACCGCCACTTAGTGGCGAATGGTGACGGCTGCTGCTGCTGCTGTTGTTGATGCCGCTTGTGTGGACTGTCCTACTGTACGTAGACTTCGATGATTTTCCGTGGGGGAGGTGGGACCAGCGATGGACGAGTCCAAGTTGGTGTCTGACAGGGGGGCGCGGGAGCCCCACGTGGACAGACCACCCCGACACAGCCGCATGCCTGCCAGGCTATTTTGCCGACGCCGGAGGCTCTGCGCAGTACTACGCCTCCACACCCCACCCGTGTCAAGCGACGACTTTGTCGTATAAAGTCCATATACCCAGCGTTGCCCGGCCGGACAATACATTTTAAATCTTACAAAATCTTTTAAACATTACATACCAATGACAAAACTACTGTCTAATTACTTTTTAACCCCACGCTCAAAAAATAAATTATTTCAAAGTTTACTGTGCAAATAGTCATTAAGCTGGATGAGCGGACTGCCAGTATATAACGTGCACTGTTGCCTCATTATTACATTGCGTCAGTGCACTGCGAGTATATAATGTAGACTGTAGCCTGCTTATTAAGCTGCCTCAGTGTACTAACAGTCTATAATGCGGACTGTAACCTGCTTATGAAGCACAGTGGGTGTACTGCCAGTCTATAATGTTGCCTGTAGCCTGGTTCTTTTATTAAGTTAGTAGATTGCTAACACTTAGGCTTTCGCTAACATTATTCATAAACACCGTAATTCTGTTTAGATCGCCTTCTTTATTCACGTGCTGTAACACTCCAACCACCCGACACGGCCAATCAGTAAAAAAGTGTCCCGTTGATTTAAATATAATAGTTCACTGCTTTAGGCCACCGGTGTGTTCAAGCGTTAAAACACAACAATTACCATGTGTCATGCACAAAAACTGTATCATTCTGTTTTAAACACACGCACCAATCATCGATTCTTTCAATGCTCCGTCTACAAATAGTCCTTCACATCAGGTACATGCATCTAACTTTCACCTCCTCTTCACTCCCCCCCCAACACAATGTGTGAAATTTATATTATACGGTCCCTACATAATTACATTATACCCATTACACTGCATTATTGTTGCACGGGGGGGGGGGTAGGGGACGACACCCGTAGCCAGCCGCATGCCTGCTAGGCAATTTAGGCGACGCCGGAGGCTCTGCGCAGTACTACGCCTCCACACCCCACCCGTGTCAAGCGACGACTTTGTGCTATTAACTCCATGTACCCAGCCTTGCCCGGGGCCAAAATACATTTTATATCGTATGAAAACTTTAAAACATTACAGAGCAATGACAAAACAACTGTGTCATTACTTTTTAACCCCATGTGCCAACAATCTATTCTTTAAATGTTCACTGTACAAATAGTCATTCACCTGGGTGAGCGAACTGCCAGTATATAATGTACACTGTACCATTCTCATTCAATTGGGTGACTAAACTGCCAGTCTATAATGTAGACTGCAGCCTGCTCATTACGCTGCCTCAGTGTACTGACAGTCTATAATGTACACTCTTGCCTACTTATGAAGATGAGTGGGTGTACTGCCAGTCTATAATGTTGACTGTAGCCTGCTTCTTAAGTTAAGTTAGTCATTTTGTAACACGTAGGCTTTCGCAAACATTATTAATAAACACCGTTATTGCCTTTAGATCACCTTATTTACTAATGTGTTGTAACACTCCACCACCCCACACGGCCCAATCAGTACTAAAGTGTCCCGTTGATGAAACAATCATAGTTCACTGCTTTACGCCACCGGTGTGTTCAAGCGTTACAACACTACAATTACCATTTAGGATTGGAAAACAAATGTATCATTATGTTTAAACCCCACGCACCAATAATCGATTCTTCACATCTTCACTGTACTCATTGTCATTCAGCTGGGTGAGCGTACTGCCACTCTATCATGTACACTGTAGCCTGCTTATTAAGCTCGGTGCTTGTACTGCCAGTCTATCATGTACACTGTAGCCTGGTTAATAAGTAAAGTCAGTCATTTTGTAACACGTACACTTTGCCAAACATTAATAACAAACAACCTTATTGCCTTTACATCGCCTTCTTTATTAATGTGTTCTAACCCTCCACCACCCCCCACGGCCAATCACTAAGAAAGTGTCCCGTTCATAAAAGACTAATAGTTCACTGCTTTAGCCCACCGGTGTGTTCAAGCGTCAAACCACGAAAATTACCATTTCAGAGTAGGACGTTTCGCTTATGCTCGAGATGACCATCGAGATGACCATTGAGATGACCATTGAGCTGATCATGGAGATGATCATGGAGATGACCATCGAGATGATCATCGATATGATCATGGAGATGACCATCGAGATGATCATAGAGATGACCATGGAGATGACGATCGAGATGACCATCGAGATGATCATGGAGATGATCATGGAGATGACCATCGAGGTGATCATAGAGATGACCATGGAGATGACGATCGAGATGACCATCGAGATGATCATGGAGATGATCATGGAGATGACCATCGAGATGATCATGGAGATGACCATGGAGATGACCATCGAGATGATCATGGAGATGACCATGGAGATGACCATCGAGATGATCGTGGAGATGATTATGGAGATTGACATGGAGATGACCATCGAGATGACCATGGAGATGACCATCGAGATGACCATGGAGATGATCATCGATATCATGGAGATGACCATCGATATCATCATGGAGATGACCATATGGAGATGACGATCGAGATCACCATCGAAATGATCATGGAGATGATCATGGAGATGATCATGTAGATGACCATCGAGATGTTCATGGAGATAAGCATGGAGATGACCATCGAGATGACCATCGATATGATCATGGAGATGATCATGAAGATGACCATCAAGATGACCATGGAGATGACCATCGAGATGACCATGGAGATGATAATCGATGTGAAAATGGAAATGACCATGGAGATGATGATGGAGACATGATAATGGAGATAATCATAATTGAGATGATCATCGACATCATAATGGAGACGATCATAGATATGATAATGGAGATGATCATCGAGATGATCATGGAAATTACCATCGATATATTCATGGAGTTGACAATGGAGATCATGAAAATGACCATGGAGATCATGGAGATGGCCCTCGAAATGACCGTGAAGATAATGGAGATGATCATAGACATGATCATCAAGATGGCTATCGAAATGATGACCGTGGAGGTGACCACAGATGATCAGAGGTGGCCTTCAATGAGATGACTATCGAGGTGATGACCACGGAGGTTTAGGCTCTCGGTATCGCCCCTCCACCACCTCCGCCCCGCCCCCCTCCACACGTGGCCACGCGTGGCCGTGTATGCGCACGGGCGCGTGTGGCTGTGTCGCTCTGTACACGTGTGTTCGTGGCGGCATCGTCGTCCGTCATCTCAGCGCTGTGATCGTCGCCGTAGCCCGTCGCCGCTCTCGTGCCGTCTCGTGTTGTCCGTCCGTGTGTGCGTCTCTCGTGTTCTCCAAGCGCCTCTTCTTTTACACCACGATCGCTCTCGCCCTCAATGATTATGAAACGCGCGGGGCAGGGAGGTGGGTTTTATACCGTCGACGCAAAACGTTTCGAGGGCGTGGTATCGTTTAGCTGTAGGAGCTTGGGTGGGATAGGGGGTTGTTTTTTTTAATCGATTATGATGATTACGACGATGGTAACGATGATGGGTTTTGTTACACGAAGGCTGCGTGCGCTCAGCACCAGAAATGGGGTTAAGGGGGGGGTGTATAGGTTTTTTTTTTACAGACGGCACTTCCAAAAATAACGTGTTCTCTCGTCTGTGTTTTGTACATATTCTGTTTCGAATAAAAAGTACACACGCGTCCCGCAGAGTCTGTCGTCGTGGTGGTGGCTGACACGGTCGCATCGCAAGGCTCCTGTTGCTCACTCCTCCTTGATGGTCATTCCCAGGCGTGGCAGCACGCTGCTGTTTGGCCGTCACGAGTCGTGGAACCAATTTTGAATTCACGAGCAATTTATTTTTAACACGCGACAGGACGCCGCTTTCCGCACGGACGGGCTGTTGTATTTTTCTAATTTGGTAAATGATAGTAAAAAACATCTATCTTAATTTCAAGAGCCGCCATGCCACGTGAATACAAGACGGTGGGTCCTTAATAAATAACGGCACGAAGCGGTCGCTTAAAGAGCTGCAAGTGGCTTCGGAGACGCAGGTTTGCCCGATCCTTGACGTCGACGAATATGACCTCGCAACTCTCTTGCATGGAAGAAAACGAGAAATACACGTTCCCAAAAAGGCTTTCAAGAGGGGGACACACGAATGTTCACGGCTAATCCCCCATTACAGGGGGCAACATCGGAGAGTTCTGCATGGTGTAGCCAACGCTACCCTCGCCAACATGCGGAGACAGGGAAGGGTTCCAGTCAATTGTTTCCACCTTCACCGTCACACACAGCTCCCTCCTTCACACAACTCTCTCCTCTTCATCCACAGCTCTATGCTGCTGACGGGCCCTCGTCACCCCCATGGCCTCCTCTCCCATTCCCTCCCTTTAAACGCACCGCTTTGACATTGGCGTTTATTGCATGTTTCGGTGGAATTTATCCGAATGAGGTGTAAATCCTGATTCTAATATGTATACACATTTGATGGGTTCAGTCATTGTTAGCTGGGCCAAAGCCATCCACTCGTTAAACTCGAGAACCCGGTTCAATCACAGGCAGTGGCTGCAGCCCTCACTCCAACCCACGGTGTCAGTGGCGCCGGCTCGGCGCTAGGACCTCTGAGCTGCCCCAACCTCCTCGTGGCATCTCGAGCGGTGTGCCGCCACAAAGTTGTGCTAATTAGCAGGACCGACTCTTTGGTTCGGTGCGCCGTGAAGATCGAGCGAGCTCGAAAGTCTCCCGTTGCAATGAAAGGGGTTGAGAAATCGCTGCTATCGAGTACGTGGATGAACCTCTGATCGATCGGGGCTGTGGCTCTCGCACAGATCTGGAAGATCGCCGGCGAACGGTGGAACAGCGTGGACGTCCGGAATGAACGCCGCGTTCGAGACCCAAGCATCAACCACCGCACACCTCCTGGCATGGACAATCCTCTGCAAATACACCGCTGTCACCAGGAACCGCACCAGAACATCAACGGAACGATGCGCACGTTTTAACGAATGGAACATTAGAGACGAGACGCAACACGCAGCAGCAGGAGTGCGACTGTGGTCATGCAACTCAAGCTGTGGACCGTAGAGCAAACCCACACACACGTTGTGCTACATGGAGACTCGTAGAGACCCATAAGAGACTCGCAGAGAGAGAGGTACATTAAAGAGCAGCCACAGTGCGACTCAAGCTGTGGACCGTACAGTCAACCACCGTCGTCTCTTGCTCGAGGGAAAATGAGCTGACGTGACTGCAAGGTCACCTCGTGAGTCCTGTGTCTGTAGACAGACCACTGCCAGTGCAGTCGCATGCAGCTCAATGCGAAGCAGTGCTGGTTGAGATTATAAACTAAAGCAAAGTATTTATATTTAAAATTACCAGGTAAGGCCCCACTGAGCTATGTAGAGTTTCTTTTTTCAGCAGCGGCCTGGCTGTCACAAGTGAGAGCTCAACGAAGTGGCTTATCACGGAGACATTTATGGCAGACGCAAATAAAGAGACGCGTGTTTGTTAAATGTCGAGGGAAAACGCGGAGGACCTGGAGACAAATCCACGCGACCACGGGGAGAGAGACACCGCAAACTCCAAATAAACAACAGCAGGCGTCAGAATCGGAACCGAACGCACGCCCTCCTGTATACCAGGCGAGGAAGTAAACATCTCCTCGCCACCGTGGCACCCCACACAAGTGAACGCCTCGCCTGCCTCACAGTGGTAGGAGCTTATCGAATAGAAACAGATCAAGTGGCGTAGTCTCTTTCATATCTGTCTCTCCGCATACACTATATACATCACGAGCAACACA
The DNA here is from genome assembly GCF_015708825.2 of Lethenteron reissneri. NCBI lineage: Eukaryota > Metazoa > Chordata > Hyperoartia > Petromyzontiformes > Petromyzontidae > Lethenteron > Lethenteron reissneri. The sequence goes on along the minus strand of NC_083788.1, from coordinate 2,379,517 downwards.
TCCACGGGACCAGTTGTGTTGCCGGTATCGACATGGCGATGTCGGCAGAAGAGAGGCGTTTTACCCTTTCCGGAAATAACGCAGGAGGTGTCAAGACACCCAAACACCAAATTGACTCACCGATTGCAAGGCGTCGAGTCTGCATTAGCCGCACATTCACGGATTGGTGTTTGCATCGCCTCTGTGCTGCCGTTCGCCTCCTCGTGTCGTTGTTCTCTGTCCTGACAACTGGTGGGTGGGTCAGGGACATGAAGGAGGACGTCTCTGCTGGAGGCCACTGTCGTGTCAGGGACAAGGCGTGCATCATCAGAGCACGTCGCTTTGGATGCTTGACCACAAGCGCGACGTGTGGTCAATGCAGACTCGATGCCCTGCAGTCGGGGTGTCTATTTGGTGTTTGAGTATCTAAACACCTCCTGTGTTATTGCCGGAAAGGGTATGAAGACTTTTATATTTTAATCATCATCATGATAATCATTAAATTATATTGAAGCCGTTGAAGTAAACAGTGGTTTAAAATAAAATGTCACAATCAAATTCTCGAGTGCTGCTTGATTCTCAGAAAACATCCAATCTTCTAGGAGACATAAACACTGACGCATTGACAAGGGGCGAAGTTTCTCCAATGAACACGTGAATGCACATTTGAGCACACTGCACAGAGTTACACACTTCTGCAAACCTTGCCCGTTACACACAACAGAGAGCAGCATTATAGGATACAGAGCTACTATTGACCACGGTGATAATAGTAATAAGAGTAATAATCAGAGGAACTCGCTGACAGTCAAGACGATGGGGCCACGTGTATTCACTCTCCCTCCCGCCCCCGGCCGCCTCTGCCCACCCAGCAGCGGTCGCGTTGACCAGCGTCACTCACGGGGTGACGGTTGGTCACTCACGGGGGGGGGGGGAGATGGCACGAGCCCCCCCCCCCTCGTGCCCCCCACTAGCCCCTCCCCGTGCCCCCCACGTGCCTCTCGCGTCTCCAACGTTGTAACGATGACGAGGGACCACGTGCCGAGTTTGAATGTCGCCATGTTGATGATCGTGGTCGTTGCCAAGGGACACGACGGTCACGTGAGGCCCGTAACGGGCACAGAACTCCAGCACGGCGAGAAGACCAGACGTGTTTGTGTGATTCTGCGTCGTCCCTGCTCTCTTGAACGTGAACAGCGGCGACACTTTCAACAACCTGAGAATCCCATCGACCGATTATGCCACGAGAGCTTCCCCAAGGTGAGCGTCGAACTTTTAAAGGGAAATTATCAACATTTTTACCCCAAAAATGTCAATTTCTTCCCTGCACACGCACACACGCACACCACATACGAGACAGGCAGCACAGTAGAATAAGCTCAATGCTTATTTATATTCTAGATTTGAAGTTTTCGTCACTGCAGGGATCCATACTCTTTGGTTCTTTCGGTAAAGTCACGGACTTCAGCAATTGTTTCTTGCTGTGGTTGTCCCACCTGATGACGGACACTTGTGTTGCGCCCGAAACGTCGTGATTTAATTTATAAAAATGTATACCTACGTGACTCTAATTATATTGTACTAGATCTAGAATTAATATTGTACTAGCTTTACTACCCGGCGTCGCCCGGGACTTGGATTATTGTCTTGGATTAATACACGGAGGGTGGGGGGGGGGGGTGCGTGACGTCAGTATGCACACTGCGTGACGTCACTAGGAATACTGCGTGACGTCACCGCTCCCTGGCCGTGCAAAATGTATCATTATTGTGCCCCCCCCCCCCCCAAATACAAAAGTCTATTTTTATATTTTTTCCCATTGCGTACTGTCTGGAAGTTACCCACATGCCAAATATCAAGTTTGTTGCATGTTGGGAAGTATGTTAAACATTTCGAACAGACACATTCAATAATGTACCGTTTTTGTATATAGATGAGGTAAAAAGATCGTTTAAGTATTTATTCGTCCGAATTTGGTCAGAAGACGACGTGAAACTAAATCGACAGCACGTCAACAGCACTGCTGCGAAGGGAAACAGACACAATAGATGGCGCTGTTGAAGTGGGGCCATGACCCACGTGCACCTGCACCTGTGGAGGCCGCAGTGTCGCTATCGACACGGATCGTGCTGAGTGGTTGTGTTCTGGTGCAACCTGTTCGCCACTGCCCACGCAGCAGCAGCAGCAGCAGCACCACCCGTATGGTTTAATTGCGTGTTGGTCGCTTTAAATAACCAATCTCGCGATAAATAGTCACTCGAAAGGCTCGAAACGCCGAGCGGCCAGCAACCAGCAGCAACTTGTAAAGATCGCTCTGCGTGTGGGGTTTGGGGTTGGGCCAAGTGGTCGTTGTAGGCCGTGATTCGTGTCGGGGTGAAGCGGTCGCGTTGACAACCGTCACTCACGGGGAAGGGGCAATGGGGGGGGGGGGGCAAAGGACCCCCTGAGCGACCAACCGTCACTCACGGGGGGGGGGGGGGGGGGCAAAGGACCCCCGTGAGTGACCAACCGTCACACGGGGAAGGGGCAATGGGGGGGGGGGGGCAAAGGACCCCCGTGAGTGACCAACCGTCACTCACGGGGGGGGGGGGGGGGGGGGGCAAAGGACCCCCGTGAGTGACCAACCGTCACACGGGGGGGGGCAATGGACCACCCGTAAGTTACCAACCGTCACTCACCAATTCAAAATCATGAACTTTATTAATCGTGGATTATTCCGATGAGCTATAAAGCTCTTTTAAACGATTTCAAGAAATTACACCAATAACAACAAGTGAAAAGTAAGAGAAAAGTTAATCTCGAAAACGAAATGAGCTCCACTCTTTTTGTATTAAACCAGGTGAAGCCCACTGAGCTATTTAGTTCTTCAGAAGCGATCGACAGGCCCATGTCTGTCTCCAGTGGGAAATGTAGAGCCGCGTGTTTGTCCGCAGTGTAACATGTGATCGCTGTGCTTCTCCTTCTTCTTGCAGTTGGCGACCCCCGCGAGGGATCCCGCGGGGCTGTGCCCGGACCCCCTCCCCGGATGAAGCCCGAGGCGCGGCGCGGGTCGCCGTGCCGGAGCTGACGGGAGCCGCGCAGGCGGCGGCGGGGCCGCGTCTGGGGGCGGAGCCTCAGGTGAGGGGGCGGGGCCCCGGGTGGCGGGCGGGGCGGGGCCCGCTGGCGCCACTCAGCCAATCACAACGCTGGGAGTGCACGAGTGGGGGGAATTGTTATTGGATCATGATCGGCGACGTTTCGGGCAATGGTCCTTGTGCAGAGCACGTCAACAGTTGTTAGACCCTTTTATAACGTGGCCTGTAGAGGGTGGCCCAAAAGTCAGGACACGCAAAGTTATTGTATTTATCTTAACAAATCACAAAGGGTCATTGAGTTTATTTTTAACAAATGTTAAAACTGATATCCATTACCATTTTGAAATGCATTTAGCACCTTTTTTAAATTACAGCTACCTTTTTTGCATGCATAACAACGAACTGAACTCGTTCGTCTTTAGTCAATGGCAACTTCTTTGAATATTTTGTCAGTTTGGGGTTCCTCTAAAAAGTCTATCGTCTATATATATTTCAGAGACATTTAATGCAGATCACTTATCGGTTCATGGACTTAATTTGATTCATTTTGGAGAAAATTCAGTCTCACGTGTGTTGGGATGCCAGTCCGGATGGGAGGATTAATGGTGGATGTGTTGACTGTGTTGCTGTGGCAGGGCCCAACCATGACTGTGGCAGCTGGAGCAGAGGGCACCTCGTCCGGTAACGACCTCACGGTCTTGGCCCCCACCTCGTCCAACGAGGTGCTGGTGGCGGCCGACGAGATGCTCTGCATGCAACCCAGCTGCCTTCCCCATGGCCGGCCTGAACCCTCCCTGGTGCCAGCTACAGCACGCGATAACATCAGTGTGTCTGTGCTGCCTGCACCCCAAGGTGAGTGTGCGACCACGCGACCTCGTGACTTCTCGTTAGGGTGGCAGCCACCAACAGAAGGGCCACTTTGGAGCCACTGCTGTTGCCCATCATGAGTAACACGGGGAGCTTAAACACCTATCAGACAACGTGACAGGCACATCACATTATTCTCGAATTTGAGCTTCATACTTCAATGTGGAGCAAAATCTTTCTGGTTAATGGTGGCACCACGGGTGCTGGCTGGGGCCATGTTTTATCTATAATGGGAAATGTAGACCCAGAAGTACGAAATGTGATCGCTGTGCTTCTTCTCCTTCTTGCAGATGGCGACCCCCCGAGGGATCCCGCGGGGCTGTGCCCGGGACCCCCTCCCCGGATGAAGCCCGAGGCACGGCGCGGGTCGCCGTGCCGGAGCTGACGGGAGCCGCGCAGGCGGCGGCGGGGCCGCTAAACCAACCACAACGCTGGGAGTACACTGGGGTGGGTATTGGATAATGATAGGTGACGTTTCAGGCAATGTTCCGTCTGCAGAGCACATCACAGTTGTTTGCCCTTTCATACCGTCGCCGATAGAGGGTGGCCCACAAGTTAGGACACACAGATCTTATTGATTTATTTAAACAAATCACAGAGGATTGTTTTGTCATGGTATTAATAATAATAACAAAAAAAATGTTAACTTTTAGACTAAATGCTTAAAACGTTGCAATTTCAGTGGCACGATGAATGAAACTTTTGGGCCAACCTGTATTTTGTACTCCTATCATGTGTTGATATTGTTCGTTGTTGTAACATTCTTACCTGCCCCAACTGGACACCTATACGAAAGAGCTTTATAACTCATCGGATTCCTCCAGTCTAAATATCTATTCTGATTCTGATAATAATGTGTAATAAATATATAATGTGTGGTTAGATATAAAAAGTGACGTTTCAGGCAATGGCCTTTCTGCAAAACACATCACAATTGGCCCTTCACAACGTCACCTATAGAGGGTAGCCCAAAAGTCATGCCACATCGTGTCATCATTTTATTTTAACATGTAACAAAGCATTATGTTGTTTGTTTTAACAAATGTTAAAACTGACTTCTGTTTACATTGATGCACGATGTACGAATGAGCAATCACAGCTGTCCTTCTTTTGCATACGAATGACAATCAAACTCGTTCGTCTCTGGTCAATTTCCTGTCCATGTTTTCAATGTCATCTGAAAATGAAGAAGAAAAATAGATATTAATAATAACATCAAGTTCAAGTTCATTTATTAGGTATAGCCCTGTGAGCCATTCGGCTCTTGAATCGGGTGCAACCACAACAAACAAAAAAACATGAACAAGAAAACATCTTAAAGTGACTATGTGACTATTTGCAAACAGAAAATCCAAGAAAAGACGGCAAAACATTGCAGAAACGCTGTGTGCAAAAATCCCAGTGGGATGCAAGTCCGGAGCGAAACATTTTATTTTAGGCCACTAAATAGCAGTGGCAGCTCGGGGTGTACATCTCCTCTAGAGCAGTTTTGAGTGAAGATATCATAGGTAGTGATTCAAGTTGCAGTTTATTGGCAATAGCATTCCAGACCCTGGGGGCATCAATAGAAAAGGCCCTTCCTCCAGTATTTGTACGGCAATAGGGAATCTGAAGTTGGTAAGTGAGCGAAGACCTTAGGTCAAATTTGTTCTTTGAAACTGAGAGGAGATCCCGCAGATAATCTGCGGATTTTTTTGTAAGTACATTATGAATAAAAAAGATCTGGTGCACAAGCCGTCGAACATTAAGAGATGTTAAGTTTGACCCAATGTAGAGATCACAGTGGTGAGTCCTATATGGGCAGTTCAGTGCAAATCTTAAGGCCGGGTGATACATTGAGTCAAGCTTCTTCAGTGCAGTACTTGGGGCTGATTTATACACGATGTCACAGTAATCAAGTAGAGGCAGTATGGTAGCTTTTATCAATTCCAAACGGAACATAGGGGGGAAGCAGTGCTTGTGTCGATACAGAAAACCTATTTTTGTCTTTTTACCAATATAATCAATGTGATCTTCAAAATTCAGTTTTGAATCAAGGATGACCCCAAGATACTTATAGATCTTGACTTGCTCTATTTGATCATTATTTAAGGAATGTAATTGGGGGAAAATAACTTCCCGCTTTAGTCCTGGTGAGGAGCATCGCGTAATTGCCCGTCACGTGACGGGTATTTTCACGTCGTAAACGATCCACTGTGTTGTGACTTTGTCGATGACGCCACCTCTGCCGTCTTCCTCCGTTTAATCGACGTCTTCTTTCGTCTGCGACTCTTCTGGATTCATCTGAATGAACTCAAAATTACGGAATGTGACGTACCGAATGTAATTTTATCTTCTCCGAGAGTAATGTATAACAAACCTGCAAATAAAGAATGAAAATTGTAAATCACCTTCATCATTCTAATAGCTGTTGGAGTTTCCTTTCTGTCGGGAAGAAAGTAAACGAAAAGTTTCAATCGAAAATTAGTTTTGCAAACTTTATTTTTTTCTCACCTGTGAGAGTGAATGAAACAATGTAAACACGCAGGTTCTTGACTTATGTTTGTTGCAAATGCGCAATTGTTGTGGTAATTATTACATTATTATTATTATAGTATTGACTTACTGGATTCCCTATTGATGTGAATACTAAAAAATGAGCTGTTTATAACCCGGAAGGACGCGTCGTTGTGTTCACCAATTTTCGCTCAAAACGTGAGCAGAAAATCGCTTTTACCAAAATGAATTTGCACTCAGTGAGAGGAGCGGCCCTAGAGCAGCTGCTGCCAGCAACTGGCAACGCCCTCGGCCAACCACCCAATGGGCGCCCCACCCCCAAACCCCAAGGGCAGATCCAGGCTGAGGTTTCTGGTAAACTGGGAAACATTTTCCCCGATTTTAGGTATGATGATAACTTAATGTTTTAAGCGAATTTTTTTAAACAGAGGAATAATGATTCGGTCTGTCCGTTCGCCCGTCTGTCCAACCAATACATTCTCAGGAATGTTGAGAAGTGAATTATAATTCATATTCCCGCTGTATGCGCACAGGAATTGAAATAATGACATCGTCGTTATTTTATTTGTATGTTTACTGGTAGTAACCTCCTGGTTACACCAGCCCACAGGGGATTATTTGTACGTCCGTCGTGCAGGGAGGAGCTGGGTGGGGAGGGTGGGGCTGGGTGGCGAGGGTGGGGCTAGGTGGGGAGGGTGGGGGGTGGGAGGGGTGGGGCTGGGTGGGGAGGGGCTGCTCACCCCGTGGTGCCCTTAACACGTTCCTTCGGAGTGGGCAGGTAGGAACTTGGTTGGACAGCGCGCCGATCAGGGGGGGTGGCAGTTGGATGAGTGGGCGTGTTTACCCTTCCCCCCACCCTCCCCGACATCGCCAACCAATCGCGGCGTATCTCGGTGTTCGGTGGGGAGTAGGCCTCAGCAAGGTAAGGTAATTTACCCTTTTTACCGGGTAAAAGGGTAAAGGTGTCAACATGCCAAGGGGTAAGGTCAAGGGTAGGGTAAAGGTAGCTCGGAAGAATTACCCGGTAGGGTAAATGTAGCGCGAAGTATTACCCGGTAAATACGGTACCTTGTTTACCGCTAAAAGCTCCATGGCGCAGTCCATGGCCTCCATTTAATAAGTAATATTAAAAAATAATTTTTTTAAACACGCTTTCATTAAATCTACGAGTAATAACATAACTCCACGACTCCAGGAAGTGGCCCCGAAGCTTGCCATAACGTAAGGGACCGTGGTGATTTACAGCCAACGTCAGTTGAGCGTGGACAATTAGACCCAAGCCGAAACATAACATATAAAAATCATGTAAAAAAATTTTTCATGATAGAATATAGTATTGTCATCAGTATGCCATAAGTATACCAAGTGTGCAGTCGATACCACATTAGGAAGTGGGTTAAAATTGAGTTACAAGATTTGAGGATACGACAGCGATGACAACGACGACAACGACAACAATGACAAGCGTGTAAAATTGGAATCATCGAGAGTACTCTATATGAATAAAGCGCGCTATCTAGCATTTACCGTTATAAACCTTTTTCATGTGTAGTACCCTAGTAATTACCCTGTATACGGGTAATTTGTATGGGGTAAGGGTAAAAGGTAGGCTCTTGCTTTTTACCTTACCTGCTAAAGGGTAAAAGGTAAGGGTAGAGTAATTGTATTGTGGTAAGGTAGAAGGTAGGGTAAAGGTAGGCTCGTTGTTTTTTGTTTTTAACTTTTACCTTACCTTGCCGAGGCCTCGGGGAGGTGCATGGGTGGGCAGAATTCCGGATATGCACGACAGACAGACAGACAAATAATCCCTGGTGGGCAGTGTGGAACCTGTTGTTCCTACCTGTATAACACTCTAGGCAACTAAGACTCACACACACATACACTCACTCTCACACTGTCAAACTCACACACACACAAACTCTCACACTCTCAGACTCACACACACACACTCTCACAGTCTCAGACTCACACACACATACACTCACGCTCAAACGCACACAGACACTGACATCTCACACTCTCAGACTCACACACACACTCACCCTTACACTCTCAGACTCACTCTCACATTCTCAGACTCACACACACATACACTCACTCTCACACTTAGACTAACACACACACACTCTCACACTCTCAGACTCAAACAAACACTTACTTTCACACTCTCAGACTCACACACACACACTCTCACACTCAGCGTGGCGTTCGGGGGGGGGGCAGTTGGATGAGTGGGCATGTTTACCCTTCCCCCCCACCCTCCCCGACATCGTCAACCAATCGCGGCGTTGCTCGGTGTTCTGTAAGGAGGGGATTGCATGAGTGGGCGTGTTTACACCCCACCTCTACCAGTGGCCTGCCCCGCTCGGCGTTTTGGGGGGGGAGGGAAGTTGGATGATTGGGCGTGTTTACCTTCCCCCCACCCTCCCCGACATCCTCAACCAATCGTGGCCTTGCTCGGCGGTCGGTGGGGGGGGGGCATGGGTGGGCTGCATTTTGATGCACGACAGACAAATAATCCCTGGTGGGCAGTGTGGAACCTGTTGTGCCAACCTGTATCAACGTTTAAACTACTCACACCGGCTTGTGCCTGCCCTCACAGTCGGGCATATTTGCGGAATACACCACGCTGCCGTTGACCCTGGCCATTGACCGTTACTACCAGCTCCCTCCGCAGGAATGTGTTTTGCTCGAATTTTTGGCGCCCCACTTAACTTGGGGCCCCATGCGGCCGCCTGGTTCAACTTCATGAAGGGGTGGACGCCCCTGTTCAGTTACAATAACTTACTGGATTCTGAATTGATGTGAATTAAAAAAAGTGAATATTGATTATTGATCGCAAGGGGAAAGGTCGGTGTTCACTCATTTTAACAAATGTTCACCGTAAGTGCGAGCAAAAGTCATCAAAGTGAAACTGCACTGAGTTCAAATTCAAAGCAGATTCTGCTCCTTTATTTCAATTTCTATTGGAAGTAAAAAAAAACCTATTATCTCGCACAAATTAACTGAATAGTTTATTTATTATTCAATAATAGAGGGTGTCAAAACGCAAAGATAAAATACAAACACAGGGGATATTTAGGGAGAACATTGATTTTTCGTCTCACAACAAACGAATAATTAGTCACAATTTTAATCTAAGCCTATCAAGAGGAATTTAGCATATATATAAGCTGGGTTGGAGGTGGAAGAAGAGCGCCTTGACAAAATAATTTGCATATCAATAGGAATTTATCATATTTATGGGAAATGCGTAGGAGGTGGGCTGGGGGGTTTCAAAGTCATATTATGCCCATTCATTATGCAGGATTAGCAGCATCAAAGGGAGGGGGTAGGGGGTAGCATTAACATTCCCACCCTTTGTTAATGCTACCCCCTACCCCCTCCCTTTGATGCTGCTAATCCTGCGTAATGCATGGGCATAATATGACTTTGAAACCCCCCAGCCCACCTCCTACGCATTTCCCATAAATATGCTAAATTCCTCTTGATATGCAAACTATTTTGTCAAGGCGCTCTTCCCCCCCTCCAACCCAGCTTAAAAAGACGCTCCAAGCCTGGGGTTGTCATTCAGACTCTGTCTTCTCGACAGACCTGTTCTTCACCTGAGGACGGCTGCTTGCGTTGTGGCCGAAACGTCGTGAGAATTATTTTATGTTTTATTTTTATTATTTTATTACTTCCCTTCTACGTGACTTTACCATACAGTATACATTAATTACACATTATTATTATTATCTGTAATTAATGTAAAGAACCAAAAAGATGAATCCCTGCAGTCACGAAAGCTTTAAATCGAAATATATACTGTATGATTAAATATATAACAGGTGACGTTTCAGGCACTGGCCCTGCTTCAGAGCACGTCACAGTTAGTCCTTCATGACGTCGCTAATAAGAGGCTGGCCCAAAAATCAGGACACATCGGGTTATAATTGTGTTAACAAATAACAGATTGTTATTTAGTTCAAGATTAATGCACGAATTATCTTTTGAAATTAAGTTAATATCTTTAAAAAGTTTACAGCTTCCTTCTTTTGCATACGTAACGACGAACTGAAATCGTTCGTCTTTAGTCAATGGCCCCTTCTTCATAGACTATTTGGCGAGTTAAAGTGAGCTTGGGGTTCCTTTAAAAATAGATTATGTTTATATATTTGAGACATTTGATGCAGGTTGTCCATCGGGTCGTGGACTAAAATTGTATTTCTTTTGGTGATAAAATAGTCCCACGTGTGTTGGGATCCAAGTCAAGATGGGAGGAGCAATTGTCGATGTTTTGACTACGTTGTGTGGCAGGACCCAACCATGACTGTGGCGTGCGGAGCAGAGGGCACCTCGTCCGGCAACGACCTCACGGTCTTGGCCCCCACCTCGTCCAACGAGGTGCTGGCGGCGGCAGACGAGAGGCTCTGCTCCCAACCCAGCTGCCTTCCCCATGGCCTGCCGGAACCCTCCCCGGTGCCAGCCACAGCACGAGAAAACATCAGCGTGTCTGTGCTGCCTGCACCCCAAGGTGAGTGTGCGACCACGCGACCTCGTGGCCTCTCGTTAGGGTGGCGGCCACCAATGCATGGGCCGCTGTGGAGCCACTGCTGTTGCCGTTCACGAGTAACACGAGGAGCTCAAAACACCTATCAGTCAACGTGACAGGCGCATCACATTTTTCGCTACCTTGAGATTTAAACTTTAATGTGGAGCAACATCTTTCTGGTTAAGAGTAGCAGCACGGGTGCTGCTGGCTGGGGCTACTGAACACAGTGCCATGTTAAACTTTCGTGGGAAATGTAGAGCCGTGTATTTGTCCGAAGTACGAAATGTGATCGCTGTGCTTCTCCTTCTTGCAGATGATGACCCCCGCGAGGGATCCCGCGGGGCTGTGCCCAGGACCCCCTCCCCGGATGAAGCCCGAGGCGCGGCGCGGGTCGCCGTGCCGGAGCTGACGGGAGCCGCGCAGGCGGCGGCGGGGCCGCGTCTGGGGGCGGAGCCTCAGGTGAGGGGGCGGGGCCCCGGGTGGCGGGCGGGGCGGGGCCCGCTGGCGCCACTCAGCCAATCACAACGCTGGGAGTGCACGAGTGGGGGGAATTGTTACAGGAAAATGATAGGCGACGTTTCAGATAATGGCCCTTCTGCAGAGCACATCACATCAATTACATAACGTCGCCTATATAAAATTGCCCCAAAAGTCAGGACACAGAGTTACCGTATTTATTTGAACTAGTCACAGAGGATGTTATCAAAATTAATGATAGTTAAATTGTTAACTTTAAGAACAAATAATGAGAACTATGTAATGTCAGTGTTAAGATAAATTAAGTAACCCTGTGTCTTAACTTTTGGGCCAACTTGTATTTTGCACTCCTATGATGTTTGTGTTGTTCGTTGTTGTAACATTCTTACCCGCCCCGACTGGACATCTGTGAAAAGAGCTTTATAGCTCATCGGATTCCTCCCGTATAAATATTCTGACTTTGATAAAAACGTGTTTTACATATATAAAGTATTCTTAAATATATAAAAGCGACGTTTCAGTTAATGCCCCTTTTTCAGAGCACATCACAGTTGGCCCTTCATGACGTCGTTTGTAAGAGGGTGGCCGAAAAATCAGGATTAGTGTATTTCATTTGAACAAATCACGGAGGATTATTTAGTTTAATTTTAACAAATGTTAAAAATTAATTTGATTAACATGGAATGCTCGATTTATCTTCTGAAATGCATTTATGACCTCTTTTAAACTACAGCTGCCTTCTCTCTCGCATGCATAACAACAAATTGAATTAGTTCATCTTTAGTCAATGGCCGTTCTTCATATAATATTTTACGAGTTAAAGTGAGTTTGGGGTTACTTTAAAAATATAATGTAAATATATATTTGCTTCTGAGACAATTATGCAGATCGCCCATAGGTTCATGGACTAAAATTGTATTTCTTTTGGTGATAAAACAGTCCCACGTGTGTTGGGATCCCAGTCCAGATGGGAGGAGTTATTGTGGATGTGTTGACTGCGTTGCTGTGGCAGGACCCAACCACGACTGTGGCGTGCGGAGCAGAGGGCACCTCGTCCGGCAACGACCTCACGGTCTTGGCCCCCACCTCGTCCAACGAGGTGCTGGTGGCGGCCGACGAGAGGCTCTGCGCCCAACCCAGCTACCTTCCCCATGGCCGGCCGGACCCCTTCCCAGTGCCAGCCACAGAGAACATCAGCGTGCCTGTGCTGCCTGCACCCCAAGGTGAGCGTGCGATTACACAACCTCGTGACCTCTCGGTAGGGTGGTAGCCACCAAAGCAAGGCCGCTGTGCCACCACAACTTTTGCCATTCAAGAGTAACACGAGGAGCTCAAAACACCTATCAGTCAACGTGACAGGCGCATCACATTTTTCGCGAACTTTAGCCTGACACTTAAATGTGGAGAAAAATATTTCTGGTTAAGAGTAGCAGTACGGGTGCTGGCTGGGGCCACTGGATATCCACGCCAGCCCCATCGGCAGTGCAGCGCTCTGCGATGACGCCGGCTTTCGCCACCACCGTACCCTTTGTGCAGAGGAGGACGACGGCATTCCGGCGGCACGGCTCTCGTTGTTTGCGCCGGAGCGGCTGAACCTCCGGTGGGAGAGCGACGTGGGCAAGGGTGCCGGCCTGCGCAACCTGGGGAACACCTGCTTCCTCAACGCCACGCTGCAGTGCCTCGCCTACACGCCGCCGCTCGCCAACTACCTGCTGCTGCAAGAGCACTGCAGCACCTGTAAGTACCCTCCCTCCTGGCACTCTCGTTTACCCATCGGCTATTTTATTATCACGGTTATTTTGGCTGATGTGAATTTCACACTTGATAAGCTACTTCGTTGAACTATCATTCGTGGTCAGATCGCTTTTGAAGAAGCTAATAGCTCAGTCGGCTTTACCTGGTAGAATAAAAACATAGTTTAATTTGTGTATGTTTTTAAGTGGTTTGTTTGCCTTGCCTATATTTTGCACTCCTATCGTGTTTTTGTATTGTTTGTTGTTGTAACCTTTTCACCCCGTAACATTATTGGACATCTGCAAAAAAAGAGCTCCGTAGCTCATCGGATTCCTCCAGTATAAATCAGTAAATCAGTATTGTGTTTTTCATAAACACGTGCACACGTGGCGAACATGTGTTTAATAGGCTGCACAGATTAAACTTGGGCTTATAAAGCATCTTGTGATGCAATTGGTACTTAGACACAACATTAATTGCGATTGTTGCTGGTGCCAGGTTTCCTCGCGTTTGTTGTTACTCCCCAACTGGGCTGAGTGCGAGTGGCGTGCGCTGACGGATTGTGCCACCTGTGCCCTCGTTCGCAGGCCAACGGAGCGACTTTTGCCTGATGTGCGTCATGGAGCGTCACGTCGTCAGCACGTTCAACAACTCGCAGACAGTTCTGACACCCAAGGTCATCACTAACAACATCACGCGTGAGTCCCAATACTAAGTTATCGCCGCGATCCTTCGCCGTCTGTGTTCCAAATCCTTTGCACCGCTCCTTTTGAAACGACTGTTGGGGAGCTCTTGAAGGATGTCATCAGATCCTGTATCTGTCACTTTGTCCCCATGTCCATTTCTCTGCAGGCATCGCCAAACACCTGCGCATTGGGAGACAGGAAGATGCCCACGAGTTTCTGCGATACGTGGTCGATGCCATGCAAGCCTCATGCCTCTATGGCCACAGCGAGTGAGTACTGCGCGCCAGTCAACATGCGGCAGTCGTTCTGCAGTTCGGTACCTCACGGCTTCCTCTCGGTTTTCTGCACGATTGTACTTCAACGTCTGTGAAAAGCTACTCACACTTTTGTGTGAACACCTGGGAGATGCAGAGGACCGGCCCTTCTGACACCACGGTTCTTTGACCTTGGCCCTGACGTGGGCCATCTTTTGTTGGCACATTTCACGTTGCCTATAAATACCGGGGGATAAATGTCTCGAGGTCGGTGGCCCCTTCACATCATTCCTCGTGTTGACGGGTAACACATGGCATGCAGGGCACAACAAAACTGCCGGGCAACAGCACCGCGTGATGGCTGCCAGCTTGTCCCCAGCTCTGTGGCTGTGCCGTGAAGGTGGCTGCCCTGTGCAGACGCGACCACGTTTCGTTGCTACAGAGCACGCGTTGCAGTGCTGAAGGGAAAGAGTGAATCAACAGCTCGGGCAATGGTGTAACTTTCACACATGCGTGTGCATCCGGTAAAGGTGTTACTACTACTGCTGCTGTAACCACCATGTGGTGTCGTTCTCTGTGACTGGCAGGCTGGACAGATACACGGAGGCTACCACCCTCATTTACCAGATCTTCGGGGGTTACCTTCGTTCACGTGGTAAGTTTTGCGCACTCCTCTAGAAACTTGTTAACCGCGAACAGTAAGTGCACCATCACAGTGTAGACCTGCTCGCGTTGCAGCATTTACACTCACACACGTGCCACACGGAATAACCTTTTACCAGTTGGTGAAAAGTAGCGATTACCTATGTCAGTGGGGAGCGTGCATTTAGTTTGACTAAGACACATGTGACGTCCCTCCCTAATGTGTGTTTGCTTTGCAGTGGAGTGCATGCAGTGCTGCAATGACTCCAACACCTACGACACATGCCTGGACATCGCACTCTATATTAATGTAAGCAATGAGAAAACCATTTCTTAACAGTTATACATGTACATACGGTGCGAAGGAGGTTCAACATGCACACATCAACAACAACCGCCATTCGCCACTAAATGGCGATGATGTCACCATGGCACTTGTGCTAGGCTGAGTGCACTTTAAGGCCATGTGAAGTGTCGAACGCCTGCTGGCAGGTCACGGGACAGACCCAGGTGCCATGGATTGACTGAATGAGATGACTGGCTGATGTACTACCTGTGCCCCCTTCTGTGCCAACATACATCACGCAGACACATCGATCAGCCACTTAACATCCAAACACACTGCCAGTACCGTGCATCATCTCGTTTATTGCGGTCGTACGATTTAATACAAGATGCGGATTTTCGGAGTTGCCGTCACAATACAATGTTTATGGAATGCTTCTTAAGGGTCTTCATTTGCCTTTCACTCTGTTGGGCAACAGAACTCATCGCATCTGGTGGAGGCGTTTGGGGAGTTTTTCAACGAGGAGATTCTGGATGAATACACCTGTGCAAGGTGAGCGGGCCGTCGTGTTTCGACACCCTGCAAACATTTGTCGTTTCAAAAGTCTGCAGATTAAATATATATCTCACGATAATATAAACAGAAGAATATTAATTATGATAAATATTTTAGAACATAATATTAGTTTTACTAAAAAGTATTTTATAAATAATAATAAAAATTACTAAAATAATAGTAAAGAAAAAATTACAAGAAATGTCGTTTAAAAGTTGCCCTCATCGGTTGGGGAACGCGTGCAATGTCTGGCGTTGTTGTTGTCGTGCAGGTGCTGTCACAAGGGGAAAGCGACGAAGACGATGGCTCTCCACCGCCTGCCCAACGTCCTCACCGTCTCCATCAAGCGGTACAACCTCTACGGCGTCAAGATCAACCGGGTAACGATTCTGCCCCTCCACATCGTTCGAATTAAATTATTTATTGACAGCCCTTTGTCAGTTTAACGCTGGAGAAAATGCCTCTCCATGTTGGAATAGGTCCGACAGATAGACTCGCCCCCCGTCATGTAACTGTAGAATTTCCACCACTTGCTCAGGGCTATGAACAGGAGATGAGCACCGTCTTCAACGCTCAAATGAGCGAGACATCACGTCATCACTTTGACGTGTAACTGAGATGGTGCCCATCTCTGCTGCTCACCCCACCACCCCTGCCGTTTCCTCTCCTAACATTTGTCTCTGTGCACTGCCTCCCCCTCGTGTGCGCTGTCTGTAGAACATCACCTACCCGGAGCACCTGGACATGCAACCCTTCACCTCAACATCTCAGGGCGAGCCCGCGATCTACTCCCTGTACTCGGTGCTGGTGCACAAGGGAGCCGACTCAAACAGCGGCCATTATTATTGCTACAATAAGGTAATTCCATTCGTTACCATCAAACAATAACAACGCACATCTGCAATGCGCCCAAATGTTACAAATTTCTAATAGGGAGGAATAAATAAAACAGTCTTGCAACTAAATTTTTACTTAAAACTTTCGTGACTGCAGGAAATCATATTCTTTGGTTTTGTAAACATTGTAACCAAGTGTAGCTTTGTTTTAACGGTGCACAGATCAGCGATGGAAAATGGTGCCGGATGAACGACTCCATCATGCGGCTCGTCGACACCAAGGCTGCGATGAGTGAGCAGGCCTACATGCTCTTCTATATTCGGCAAGTCGCCCTTCTCTCCCCTCCACTTTGACCTCCACTTACAACCGTCCCCCAGACAAGCTCACTGCACAGATATTGTCTTACGCGAGCAGCAGCAGTCTCCTTTCTAGGCAGTTGAGTTGTTCCGACTAATTTGGAGCTTAGCGGCTCGATGAGTGTCCGGCCAGACAGCTCAGCGGTGGAGCGAGCGGTGATGTTAACCGCAGTTTGCGATGTGTGGTGCGGGCATTCAGGTCCCCAGAATTGAATGCGCCACCAGCGGAACAGCTACCGCCCGCTGGAGCACGTCAAGGCGACGTCTAAGTTGTGCATCAAACGTTCCCACTCGGTGATGGAGACCCAGGACCTCGTCACTGAACAGCAGCTCTCTTCACCGGCACGCAAGGTAAAGGATGGTTTTGAAATGTTACCCCACGTGCGTGGAACTGGGAGAATGTACACCCTGACAGTGCATCATTTTACATTACAGGAATGGTGAAGTACAGCAATCTTCTTGTTAATACTTTAGACCAGTTTTGTTTCATTCACTCAATGTCGAGCGGTTTGGACTTGAGCGCCCTCATCTTGTTTATCTGCAGAAACTCAAGATGGCGAACCACCCCAACGGGAACAACTGCAAGGGCGACAGCAAAAACAGCGGCAGCAGCAGCTGCTACCGGCAACGCCAGGCACGCAACAGCCGTGGCCGCCGCCGCTAGTCCCAGAGCATCCGCCACCACCACCACCCCGATCTCCAAGCAGCCAGTGCCAGTCCAACAGCAACCACCGCCACCGCCAGTTCCGCAGCAGCCATCGCCAGTCCCACAGCAGCCGCCGCCACCACTCTCATCTGACAGCAGCCGAAGCCAGTCCAACAGAAACCACTGCCATCGCCAGATCCACAGCAGCCACCGCTTGTCTTGGAGAAGCTGCCATCAGCACCACAGCAGCTACTGGTAAAGTCACGGAGATAGAAAATAATAAAAATAAATAATAATAAAAACAGTCCTGCAACTGTTCTTGCGTTTTGATGTATTTATGCAATTTCTACTTACGGTATTTACTTTATTTATTTGTATTTAGTGACTTGCTTAGCTTTCCTACACTTTTCACTCCTATAGGTTTATGTATTGTTTGTTGTAACTTTCTGACCCGCCCCTACTAGACATTTGTGAAAAAGAGCATCGTAGCTCATCAGATTCTTCCAGTCTAAATAAAAATTTAGATTTTGATTAAATTGGTCCAAGGTTATCGATGCAGTGATATGTTCAGGCAGACCGTACCGTAACTTCAACACCATCATAGCAACCGTAGCACGCTCTGCAGCTCTGACGTTGGTGTGATGCTCTTGAGGAACTTGTTGGCTAGAGGGTATCGTGTGTTGTTATTACATGAACGGAGAATGTTGGGTGCGGTTTTGTAAACATTGTAACCAAGTGTAGCTGTGTTTTAACTGTGCACAGATCAGCGATGGAAAATGGTGCCGTATGAACGATTCCATCGTGCGGCTCGTTGACACCAAGGCTGTGATGAGTGAGCAGGCCTACATGCTCTTCTATATTCGGCAAGTCGCCCTTCTCTCCCATCCACTTTGACCTCCACTTACACCCGTCCCCCAGACCAGCTCACTGCACAGATATTGTCTTGCGAGAGCATCAGCAGCAGTGTCTCCTTTCTAGGCAGTTGAGTTGTTCCGACTAATTTGGAGCTTAGCGGCTCGATGGGTGTCCGGCCAGACAAGCTCAGCGGTGGAGTGAGCGGTGGTGTTAACCGCAGTTTACGATGTGTGGTGCGGGCATTCAGGTCCCCAGAATTGAATGCGCCACCAACGGACAGCTACCGCCCGCTGGAGCACGTCAAGGCGACGTATAAGTTGTGCATCAAACTGTTCCAACTCGGCGATGAGACCCAGGGACCCTCGTCACTGAACAGCAAGTCTCTCTTCACCGCACGCAAGGTAAAGGATGGTTTTGAATGTTACCCACCCACGTGCGTGGAACTGGGAGAATGTACACCTGGCAGTGCATAATTTTACATTACAGGAATGGTGAAGTACAGCAATGTTCTTGTGTCTACTTTAGACCAGTTTTGTTTCATTCACTCAATGTCGAGCGGTTTGGACTTGAGCGCCCTCATCTTGTTTATCTGCAGAAACTCAAGATGGCGAACCACCCCAACGGGAACAACTGCCTGGAGCAACTGCAAGGGCGACGGGCAGAAACAGCGGCAGCAGCAGCTGTTACCGCAACGCCAGGCACGCAACAGCCGCGGCCGCCGCCCCTAGTCCCAGAGCATCCGCCCACCCACCACCCCGACAGTTCTCCAAGCAGCCACTGCCAGTCCAACAGCACCACCGCAATACCACCAGCCATCCACAGTCGCAGCAGAAGGCGCCAATACCACCACCACACATGTCTCGAAGAAGTCAGCGCCACAGCAGCCATCGCCAGTCCCGCAGCAGCCAATACCACCACCACCACCACATGTCTCGAAGAAGTCAGCGCCACAGCAGCCATCGCCAGTCCCGCAGCAGCCGCCACCACCTCATCTCACAGCAGCCGTCGCCAGTCTTGGAGAAGCTGCCATCAGCACCACAGCAGCTACTGCCACCGCCAGTCCAACAGCAGCCACCGCCACTCTGGTCTCACAGCAGCCACCACCGGTGTAACAACTGCACTCGCCCCACCGATAGTGGTTGGTGCCTGAATTCCACACGATCAAGTGGCTCACCCTTTGCTTCCTCTCAAAATCAAACTAATTTTGAGAGACATTTTAGGAAGGCACCAGGAAGCGGCTCACCATGGCGTCGCCGGTGCCCCAAAATGTACTCAATCTCCAGCTCCACCATCAGCACCTGAAATCACTTGAACATCATTGGAATCACCTTGGACTCTACATTCTCACTCGACGACCACATTCTCTAAACAATAAAGAGCTGCAATGATTACCTCAGGGCCTTATGGCACACCTGTCCAATGCTGACATGGAAAACATTTAAAGCAACTCTAAACTCACAATCCACAAGGACTTGAAAAACTCAGCATGAAAGCGCTTAAAATCACGCATGCATTCTGGGAAACAAGAGCCAAGATCCATGCAGCCGACACCAACCCATTACGGCTTGGAGATTCTGTTCATTACGAGATCAATCGTCAAGAGAGTTGGCCCCAGGAACGTTATTGTCATGGTGACCGTAAAATGAACCGTCCCATAACAAATGAAGACAAAAGTTGTGTTCCGCTGCAACGTGAGGCTGGAGTGCGGTCTCAGTGAGGTCGTGCAAGGTATTCCCTACGGTTCTTGTCTCTGTTTATTTGAAATGCGGGGCATTATTTTGCGTTGTGTCGGGGATTTAAAAAGTCACCGCTGTTGCAAAGTATTTATTTATTGAACTATGAATACGTCGGCATTTTTTATACTACATATCTGTTAAATCTTTACTTAAAGCTTTCGTGACTGCAGGAATTCATATTCTTTGGGTCTTTCGGTAAAGCCACGTAGATAGAAAAAATAATCAAAATAATAACAATATCTCTAAACCTTTATATACAGCCTGCCTCGGCAGATTTCCCCCTACTTTTTCACCTCAAGACGATTGCTTGTGTTGCGATCGAAACGTTGTGATATTGTTATTATTTTGATAATTGTTTCTATCTACGTGGCTTTACCGAAAGACTCAAAGAAGACATATCTGTTACTTTGTTTTTACGTAAGGGGCGTGCACATTTCAATGGACATGCTAAACCGTAGCGCCAACACGTTAACACGTGAAATGTACGGATAAATGATTACCTTTGTCAAGCACTTTATTTCCATGGACCATGATGCCTCCAGAAACAGCGGTTTCTGAACTCGTGAATGTAGATCGGTGACAATTCGGTCTCCTCAGGGTTTTTATCGTTTGTACAAAAGCAGCTCAAAGTGTGGGAAGGGAAGCGAGATTAATGTTTTCCAGAGATTTTGTCTACATCGTTTTGTATTTTCACTTGACATCAATATATACTTGTCGTGACAAACACTGGTCTCGCTTCCATTTCTTACTTTGCCATCGCAGTGTGTGTGTGTGTATGTGTCTGTGTGTGGGTGTATGTGTGTGTATGGGTGTGGATGTGTGTGCATGTGTTTGTTTATGTGTGCGTGTATGTGTTTATGTGTGTATGTATGTGTGTATGTATGTGCATGTGCTCGCTAACAGCACTTGCCCCAACAGCCTGATTGGCTATACGGGGGTTCTTTGTCTTTGTATGTCTGTGTGTTGATGGGTGTGTACGTGTTTGTGTGTGTGGATGCGCGTGTGTGTATGTTTAACTTCTTTAGCACCACACACAGCCAACCGTGCTAATCTGAGTTATGGGGGAACGACAACAAACTAAACACAAAAAGCAGAAGTGGCGTGCAACTAGCACAGGAGTACACTTGTGTACACGTGCACTTGCTGTACTTGTCAGAAACGTGTGTGGGTAAGAGGTCAACACCGCCTTGCTGACCTAATTAAATGTTGAATATAAAAAGTGGATAGAAGGTAAAGGTACAGCCCCTGCGGTTGTTCACGCCACTGCCGGCAAATGGGGGCCTCCACGAGAGGGAGCTGCAGAGAGCCCCTGTGAGGGTAATTGGCCTACTCCTCCACACTGGCCAGGAGGTCTTGGAAGAGGAAGTCGTCAAATATGAAGTTAGATAAACCTGCCGCTTACAACATTTGACCGTAACGCGTTTGCTGGCGACGCGCTTCTTGCCGGGCCCAAATCCAGGGCGGCGTGTGAAGAAAAACGGGGTCCAGAGAATGTTGACTCCAGCACTGGGGGGGTGCCGGTACACTGGGGCACTGCTGTGGGTGTGGTTTCTCAATCGCCCAGCCACGTGGAGGAGTAGCCACTGATACGAAACGCAACGCCTTCGTCTCATCTAATCAGCCCGTTCACCCGTGAAGCGGTGGCACGGCCCTTAGCTGCCATCAAAGTTCGATTCCCGGCCACGGCTAACGTCGGTGCGGAGTGACATCTGAACAGATCTTTGGGCTGCCTCCTCTTCACACCAACTCGTACTGACCAGCGTGGTGAAGTATGATCAAATACCCCCCCCCCCCCCCCATTTACTGACACAGAGTGGGGGGCTCTTACCTCCGCTGTGGATGCTTAGCCCACGCCAGTATAATCGCAGCATCCCTCTGCAACAGCTCTGCTGTGACACCTGAAGGCACACAAACACACAAGTGGGTGGCCAGGTGCAGGGAGGGTCACGTCTCATTCAATGAACAAAAAACAAAAAGGAACCCGCCACGGATATTCACCAAGCGGCAATGAGAGCGTCGTGGCGATGCTGCTGCTGTCAGAAACCCGCCACACGATGCAGTGCGGGCACGAGTTGACAATTTAAACCCACACACCCGCTACTTTGCTTGTCAACACCCTCAGCATTAAATGAAACTGCGGAGTTTAGTTTAACATTCAATTATTGTCCTACACTAAGTAGTCATTTATTTATCGTTTTATGAGTCATTCGATTTAACAACGCAAAAATGTGAAAGATCGTAACTTAAACGCTACAGCTATTGAGAGAGCTATTGTGGAATTCTGCTAAATCCAAGAAAAGTAACTTAATGGCAAATTCTGCATTTTTATAATAATAATAGTTTGAAAAGGATTCCGCACGGTTAATGATGCAACTACTGGCACAGGACAACCGCAGCTCAAGTGTGAACGCCTTCACTATGAGAGGGGTCACCCTGCAGGGTTGAGTAGAGATCTCTATCCCACCCTGTATAGAGCAGTCAACGCGTGTTTAATACTGAGCACTACTCAGCGCACACGGCGGCAAGAGCGCACTTTATGAATGGAATCGGTCACCATTGACGAATGTTGAGGTCGTTGAGTAAACAGCCAAAGAGGGTGACGAGAAGTGGCCCAGGTGGGAAGCGCGCCACGCTACGAACCGGCTCCACCCGAGTTCAATTCCTGTCCAGGGCTAACAACGACTCCACTGGGGAGCGATGTCAGGGCTGGTTGCCCGCGACCTTCACCAACCAGCATCGACCACCCGTGGTGGGATATGGTCAAAGAACCACAATGGTGGGGAGGCCTTCATCCAGCAGTGGATTGACCGTGGGCTGTAAAAACAAAGTGTTGCTTTGTAGCAAATAGCCCCAGGGTCACCCAGTTCCACTCGATATTCAGCTCGGGTTGGACCGAACATTCGGGTCAGATGGCCAGTTGAGAGGGTCGCACGCATCTTCAATGGAGCCTCCATCAAGGCATTGTTGTATTTCCCGATGGGCCAGAGCAGCAACTGATGCCACCCAAAGGTGACGAAACCTTTTAACGTAGCGGCCGTCACGTAATTCACTTTCATCGACCATATCGAGGTGAGCACTGCAGTCAGGATCACGGCAGATGTTCTGTTTACATGGAGTGGTGGTGCTGTTATTTTTACTATTTTTTATTTTAACCACGTAAATCCCACTGAGCTATAAAGCGCTTTTATAAGAAGCGACCTGGCCACAGATGACAGCTCAACAAAGTGGCTTATCGTGTGGACATTTAGAGCAGCCAAATATTCGAAACACGTCGATTTTAAATACACATGCAGTCATGCAAATATCTGATTTAACGCAGCAAAACCAGTTTCACCATTCAATTCCGCTCGTCCAGGCGAGTAGAATTCAATTACATTGACTCGATGCGACGTTTCTCATGGGATATATATAATAAGCGACAACATTTGGACCCCAAACCTAGAGGATTCTGGGATGTGTGTTTGTTTGGCAATAACTCTGGAAGGAAACGTCGCAGAGCCATGAAGGTGGTACTCGAGAGAGGAGGTGAGGCGTGAGAGAGAAGGGGCGAGGCGAGAGGGGGCTGAAAGTCCGCAAGCAGAGAGAGCAACGGCGTGCTTCGCCGTTCTTACCGTCACCGCGATCACGGCAGCCGCAGCAGGGGCGGCACCGCTCGCTCTCGCCATGGGCCTCCTCCACTCAAGCAGACAGCCGCGTCCGCACCACCTCAGCCAGGCTCTGCTGTGGCTGGCGCTGTGCACGCTGTGGAGTGAACGCTGCTCGGCCAAGACGCTCTGCGGCTCGGAGCTTGTGGAGGCGCTGCAGTTCGTGTGCGGCACCGATGGTTTCAACGCGGCGCAACCGAGCGAGCGCCAGGGCGGGCTGGGCGGCATCGTAGAAGAATGCTGCGTGCGTTCCTGCTCGCTGATGCAACTGGAGAGGAGCCAGGTTCGATTTAAGGCCAACAAGGAACTGCAGAAGGACTGCTTCCAGAGGCACAAGCGCGAAGAGTATCCGCAGCCATTGAAGCTGCCGTCGCCACAGAAGCGGCAGCACAGGGACGTGAGCGTGGACTTGGCGTCTCTGCACACGGTCAACCACATCACCCGCAATGACGCAAATGACGCCTCTCACCAGGTCACCAAGAGGACCCTGGAGCAGAGTGGGTCGCAGGTTCGGCACGAGCACGTGGAGTTGCCCTCGTCCCCGCAGGCCGAGACGCACGCGCGCTCACAGCTGCAGTTCGCCGACGGCACCGGCAGCAGCAGCAGCAGCGGGTGGCAGAGCGCTCCCATCGCCAGCACCAGACGCTACGCTACGGCACCACAAGGCCAAGCGAAACACGGCTACAGCAGCAGCAGCAGCAACTGGAAAAAGCTGTGCCAAATGGAGCGTGCTTCAAGCCGTCGCAGCTGTCCCCCATTAAAGAGCACCGTTTGCCCGCGGTGGACCCTGCTGCATTTGGCAGGGGGCCCTCCTGCTCGTGGCCTCTGCCCCCCGAAACCCACCGCATGGTGACAGCAGCACAGGTGCGGCTCGTGGCGCCCGGCGCTTCCTCTCCACCCCCCTTGGGCGCCACGGCGGCGATGTCAGAGACACGGCACCTCGGAGTGATGCCATCCCTATGGGGGGGGGGGGGGTGGTGCGTCTCAATTCCTGCGTCACTCGGCCGCTCACCCCCCCCCCCCCCCCCTGAGCTGGCAATTACACCGTTGTGTTTTTTTTTTCTTCTTGGTTCTTTCGGTAAAGTCACGTAGAAGAGAAGTAATAAAATAATAAAAATAAAACATAATAAAATAATTCTCACGACGTTTCGGCCACAACGCAAGCAGCCGTCCTCAGGTGAAGACCAGGTCTGTCGGGGGAGAAAAGCGTCTGAATGAAAACACCACCACGCATTCAGACGCTGTCCTCCCCGACAGACCTGGTCTTCACCCGAGGACGGCTGCTTGCGTTGTGGCCGAAACGTCGTGAGAATTATTGTATTACTTCCCTTCTACGTGACTTTACCGAAAGTACCAAGAAGAGGAATCCCTGCAGTCACGAAAGCTTTAAATCGAAATTTACACCGTTGTTGTTGATGTGTTTCTAAAACACTGCCCATAGACTCAACACTGCCCATAGAACTCAACACTGCCGGTTAGCGCGGTTGGCTCCGTACGCTGTGAAAGTATCTCAACGTACATACATACAAAGATGTCCTCATCGAGCGAGCCACATATCCCTATGAAGAATGACAGAGCTTTGTCAATTGTTATGGTAGCTTTAGTATCATCCCTAATGCTTGGGTCTTCTCTGGGTACTCGAGTTTCCTTCCACAGGAGTAAACTCATTCATGGATTTGGCTGAACGTCGCAGTGTAGGAGCGCAGAACTTGGACATTTATGTCACCGGATATGGCTCCCTTCCCGCTTGCCTCTGGCTTTCCACGCGAGTGGCCTCGTTGCGAAAACCGCGCTCGTTACAAATCCTGCAGCATTTTGAGGCGCGATTGCACGAATCTCGACGCTGTTTTTCAAGACAAGTTCAAAGTAGAGAGGAGCGTGGCCGCCTGCACGAGGTCACCCCGGTGACTCGCCGAGTTCCGGCGCGAGCGCAGCGCCCCCCGCGACGCCACGGATGGGTAGCTTGGTGGAGCGCGGGGGGGTGGTGGAGCGCACAACACACATCACACACCCCACACAACACACACACCGCTGTACTCACGGATACGTCGGTTGTCCTTCCCGACCCGAAGCTGAGAGCGGAGGCTGCGATGTCATCGATGACGGCTGCTAGAGGCGATGATGGCGGCGATGATGATGATGATGGCTGTGGTAATGGTTGATGGTTGTGGAGATGGCGAAGGCAGCACACAGGGAGGAGGAGAAAGAGGCAGCAGGAGGAGGCGGCTGTGCAGGATGGAGAGAGAGGGGATGTGGGGGGAGGGGGGCTTTGCTCGCACTAGGAGCGATGAGAGGAGCTCTCCGCGAGGCGGCGCTGTCTTCACAGTGCCTACGGTCACTGATGTAATGTTCTTGTAGAGAGACGGAGTCTTTGTAGAGGCAACACGGTTTATTATACCAAACAGTTTACACTTAAACCCTAACACAAAGAAATAATGGCCCCTTCCACCCACAACCTGGGGAGGTACAGCCTCCGGGCTATCGTATCTACAACTCTGTCCACTCTAGCCCTCCGGCTGGCTAGACCTAGGGGAGGCTGACCCACCACTGGCCCGGTAGGTACCTGACCACTGGCCCGTCCGGACCTGGCCCTTAGAAGGAAATCAGGCCGAGGGAACCTCAGGATCCTAACCTCTTGACCACTGGCAGCGCACTAAGCCCCAGCCCTTAGAAGTACGTCGGTGGCTTGAGGTCCAGGGTCTTCTTATCCAGGTAGCTTCTGACTCGGCTTGAGACGGACTGACTCGCGCTCTCAGGGACCCGCCTTATATACTACTAGCGGAAGTACCCGGCTTTGCCCGGGTGAAAATATTTTCTTAAAACCTTACATATATATACACAGATACTAATGTATTGTCAAAGCCCGATGGCTGTTTGTACATTTCTCCACCAACAAATATATAAGAGGCTTTCAAAGTCCAAAAGTTGTAGAAAGTGTGGGGTAAATAGTTGATGTCAAAATGTTTCCGAAAATTGTGGTCTCCCCCCCCCTCAAAAAATATCTTTACCCCTCGTAGTATATATACTAACAACACCTTACATACAACAGAGGAAGTGGTATCTATTGACTCTGTAGTGGTATCTACTGACTGTACCATAGTATATGAGCCATGTGTAGCTACTGACTGTGTAGTAGTATTTAGTGACTGTAATAACTACTGACCATAGTATATTTACTGGGCCTACAGTAGTATCTACCGACTATATACTCGTAACGACTAACTGTATAGTATCTGCTGACTCTATAGTGTATCCACTGACTATAGTAGTAACTACAAATCTATAGCAGTATCTACTCACTCTATAATAGTATCTACTGACTCAGTAGCTACTCACCGTAGCAGTATGTACTGACTGTATAGTAGAATATACTGACTGTAGCAGTATTGACTGACTGTAGTGGTATATACTGACTGTTTTAGTATTTACTATAGCGGTATCTACCAACTCAATAGCAGTATCTACTATCACTACAGCAGTGTATACCGACTGAGGTCGTACCTGCTATCACTACAGCAGCGCATACTGCTGTGTTGGTACCTGCTATGATGACAGCAGTGCATACTGCTGTATTGGTACCTGCTATGATTACAGCAGTGCATACTGCTGTGGTGGTATCTGCTATGATGAGAGTGCATATTGTGGTGGTGGTACCTGGTATGATAACAGCAGTGCATATTGACTGTACTCATCATTCACACTCACCATTCACCACTCACAACTCACCCTTACCACTCATCCTCACCACTCACCACTCCCACTCACTATTCACCATTCACCCTCACAACTCACCACTCACCAACCTCCCTCACCAATCTCCATCACCACTCACCCTCACCACTCACCCTCACCACTCACCCTCACCACTCACCAATCACCGTACACCCTCACCACTCACTCTCACCACTCACCCTCACCACTCACCGTCACAACCACCACTCACCCTCACCACTCAACTTCACCCTCACTACTCACCATTCATCCTCACCAATCACCACTGACCAATCACCACTCACCACTCTTTACTAACGCTCACCACTCAACCTCACCACTCACCCTCAAACTAACCACTCTCTCACCACTCACCCTCACCACTCACCCTCACCACTCACCCTCACCACTCACGCTCACCACTCACCCCTCACCGCTCACCACTCACCCATCACCACTCACAACCGCCACTCACCCTCACCACTCACCTCACCCCTCCCCTCACAACAACCACTCACCCTGACCACTCATCCTCACCAATCACACCCTCACCAATCACCAATCACCACTCACCCGCACTGCTCACCCTCACCACTCACGCTCACCCTCACCACTCACCCCTCACTAATCACCACTCTAACCGCCACTCACCCTCACCACTCACCACTCACCCTCAACACTCACCCTCACCACTCACCATCACCACTCACCCTCACTACTCACCACTAATCCTCACCAATCACACCCTCAACAATCACCACTCACCCTCACCATCACCCTCACCACTCACTCTCACCACTCACCCTCACACAACCACTCACCCTCACCGCTCAGCACTCACCCTCACTACTCACCCTCACCACTCATCCTCCCAATCACACCCTCACCATCACCACTCCCCTCACCACTTGCCACTCACCCTCACCACTCACCCTCACCATTCACCCTCACCACTCCCTCCTCACCACTCTCCCTCACCAGTCACGCTCACCACTCACCCTCACTACTCACCACTCACCCTCAACACTCACCCTCACCTCTCACCACTCACCCTCACCACTCACCCTCACCACTCACCCTAACCACTCACCACTCATCCTCACCAATCACACCCTCACCATCACCACTCACCCTCACTGCTCACCCTCACTGCTCACCCTCACCACTCACCCTCACCATTCACCACTCACGCTCACCCTCACCACACACCCCTCACTAATCACCACTCACAACCGCCACTCACCCTCACCACTCACCCCTCATCCTCACCAATCACACCCTCACCATCACCACTCACCCTCACTGCTCACCCTCACTGCCACCCTCACCACTCACCCTCACCATTCACCACTCACGCTCACCCTCACCACACACCCCTCACTAATCACCACTCACAACCGCCACTCACCCTCACCACTCACCCCTCATCCTCACCAATCACACCCTCACATCACCACTCACCCTCACCACTCACTAATCACCTCTCACAACCGTCACTCACCCTCACCACTCACCCTCACACAACCACTCACCCTCACTACTCATCCTCACCAATCGCACCCTCACCAATCACCACTCACCCTCACTGCTCACCCTCACCGCTCACCACTCAACCTCACCCCCCTCACCACTCACGCTCACCCTCACCCTCACCCCTCACTAATCACCACTCACAACTGCCACTCACCCTCCCCACTCACCCTCACCACTCCCCCTCACCAATCACCACTCACCCTCACCACTCACCCTCACCATTCACCCTCACCACTCACCTCACCATTCACCCTCACCACTTTCCCTCACCACTCTCCCTCACCACTCACCCTCACCACTCACCAGTCACTCTCACCACACACCCTCACTACTCACCACTCACCCTCAACACTCACCCTCACCGCTCACCACTCACCCTCAACACTCACTCTCGCCGCTCACCACTCACCCTCACCACTCACCCCTGACCACTCACCACTCATCCTCACCAATCACACCCTCACCAATCACCACTCACCCTCACTGCTCACCCTCACCGCTCACCCTCACCACTCACCCTCACCACTCCGCTCACCCTCACCACTCACCCCTCCCTAATCACCACTCACAACCGCCACTCACCCTCACCACTCACCACTCACCCTCACCACTCACCCCCTCACTAATCACCACTAACCCTCACCACTCACCCTCACCACTCACTAATCACCTCTCACAACCGTCACTCACCCTCACCACTCACTCTTACCACTCACCCTCACCACTCACCCTCACAACACCACTCACTCTCACAACACCACTCACCCTCACTACTCACCCTCACCACTCATCCTCACCAATCACACCCTCACCAATCACCACTCACCCTCACTGCTCGCCACTCAACCTCGCCACTCACGCTCACCCTCACCACTCACCCCTCACTAATCACCACTAACAACCGCCACTCACCCTCCCCACTCACCCTCACCAATCACCACTCCCCTCACCACTTACCACTCACCCTCACCACTCACTACTCACCCTCACCACTCTCCCTCACCACTCTCACTCACCACTCTCCCTCACCAGTCACGCTCACCACTCACCACTCACGCTCACCACTCACCCTCACTACTCACCCTAACCACACACACTCACCCTCAAACTCACCCTCACCGCTCACCACCACCCTCACCACTCCCCTGACCACTCACCACTCATCCTCACCAATCACACCCTCACCAATCACACTCACCCTCACTGCTCACCCTCACCGCTCACCCTCACCACTCACCCTAACCACTCACGCTCACCCTCACCACTCACCCCTCACTAATCACCACTCACAACCGCCACTCACCCTCACCACTCACCACTCACCCTCACCACTCACCCTCACTACTCACCACTCATCCTCACCAATCACACCCTCAACAATCACCACTCACCCCTCACCACTCACGCTCAACACTCACCCTCGCCACTCATGCTCACCACTAACCCTCACCACTCACCCTCACCACTCACTAATCACCTCTCACAACCGCCACTCACCCTCACACTCACTCTTACCACTCACCCTCACCACTCACGCTCACCCTCACCACTCACCCCTCACTAATCACCACTACAACCGCCACTCACCCTCCCCACTCACCAATCACCACCTCTCCCCTCACCACTCACCCCTCACCACTCACCCTCACCCCTCACCCCTCACCACTCACCCCTCACCACTCACCCCTCACCCCTCACCCCTCACCCCTCACCACTCACCCCTCACCACTCACCCCTCACCACTCACCCCTCACCGCTCACCCCTCACCGCTCACCCCTCACCCCTCACCGCTCACCCCTCACCGCTCACCCCTCACCGCTCACCCCTCACCCCTCACCCCCACCGCTCACCCCTCACCGCTCACCCCTCACCACTCACCCCTCACCACTCACCACTCACTCACCCCTCACCACTCACCCCTCACCCCTCACCACTCACCCCTCACCACTCACCCCTCACCCCTCACCACTCACCCCTCCCACTCCACCCCTCCCTCACCACTCGCCCCTCACCACTCACCCCTCACCACTCACCCCTCACCACTCACCCCTCACCACTCACCCCTCACCCCTCACCACTCACCCCTCACCCCTCACCACTCACCCCTCACCACTCACCCCTCACCACTCACCACTCCCTCACCACTCACCCCTCACCACTCACCACTCACTCCTCACCACTCCCTCACTCTCTCCCTCACCACTCACTCTC
The DNA here is from genome assembly GCF_015708825.2 of Lethenteron reissneri. NCBI lineage: Eukaryota > Metazoa > Chordata > Hyperoartia > Petromyzontiformes > Petromyzontidae > Lethenteron > Lethenteron reissneri. The sequence continues at coordinate 2,348,403 of NC_083788.1, read as the reverse complement.
TCCCTCACCACTCACTCTCTCCCTCACCACTCACTCTCTCCCTCACCACTCACTCTCTCCCACCACTCACTCTCTCCCCTCACCACTCCTCTCTCCCTCACCACTCACTCTCTCCCTCACCACTCACTCTCTCCCTCACCACTCACTCTCTCCCTCACCACTCACTCTCTCCCTCACCACTCACTCTCTCCCTCACCACTCACTCTCTCCCTCACCACTCACTCCCTCCCTCACCACTCACTCTCTCCCTCACCACTCACTCTCTCCCTCACCACTCACTCTCTTCCCCTCACCACTCACTCCCTCCCTCACCACTCACTCTCTCCCTCACCACTCACTCTCTCCCTCACCACTCTCTCCCTCCCTCACCACTCACTCCCTCCCTCACCACTCACTCTCTCCCTCACCACTCACTCTCTCCCTCACCACTCACTCTCTCCCTCACCACTCACTCTCTCCCTCACCACTCACTCTCTCCCCTCACCACTCACTCCCTCCCTCCCTTACCACTCACTCCCCCCTCACCACTCACTCTCTCCCTCACCACTCACTCTCTCCCTCACCACTTTCTCCCTCCCTCACCACTCACTCTCTCCCCTCACCACTCACTCTCTCCCTCACCACCACTCTCCCTCACCACTCACTATCTCCCTCACCACTCACTCTCTCCCTCACCACTCACTCTCTCCCTCACCACTCTCTCCCTCCCTCACCACTCACTCTCTCCCTCACCACTCTCTCCCTCCCTCACCACTCACTCTCTCCCTCACCACTCACTCTCTCCCTCACCACCACTCTCCCTCACCACTCACTCTCTCCCTCACCACTCACTCTCTCCCTCACCACTCACTCTCTCCCTCACCACTCACTCTCTCCCTCACCACCACTCTCCCTCACCACTCACTCTCTCCCCACCACTCACTCTCTCCCTCACCACTCACTCTCTCTCTCACCACTCTCTCCCTCCCTCACCACTCACTATCTCCCTCACCACTCACTCTCTCCCTCACACTCACTCTCTCCCTCACCACTCTCTCTCCTCCCTCACCACTCACTCTCTCCCTCACCACTCACTCTCTCCCTCACCACTCTCTCCCTCCCTCACCACTCACTCTCTCCCTCACCACTCACTCTCCTCCCTCACCACTCACTCTCCCTCACCACTCACTCCCTCCCTCACCACTCACTCCCTCCCTCACCACTCACTCCCTCCCTCACCACTCACTCTCTCCCTCACCACTCACTCTCCCTCACCACTCACTCCCTCCCTCACCACTCACTCTCTCTCCCACCACTCTCTCCCTCCCTCACCACTCACTCTCTCCCTCACCACTCTCTCCCTCCCTCACCACTCACTCTCTCCCTCACCACTCACTCCCTCCCTCACCACCTCATTCTCTCCTCCCACTCACTCTCTCCCTCACCACTCACTCTCTCCCTCACCCTCTCTCCCTCCCTCACCACTCACTCTCTCCCTCACCACTCTCTCCCTCCCTCACCACTCACTCTCTCCCTCACCACTCTCTCCTCCCCTCCCACCACTCACTCTCTCCCTCACCACTCACTCTCTCCCTCACCACCACTCTCCCTCACCACTCACTATCTCCCTCACCACTCACTCTCTCCCTCACCACTCTCCCCTCCCTCACCACTCACTCTCTCCCTCACCACTCACTCTCTCCCTCACCACTCTCTCCCTCCCTCACCACTCACTCTCTCCCTCACCACTCACTCTCTCCTCACCACTCACTCTCCCTCACCACTCACTCCCTCCCTCACCACCACTCCCTCCCTCACCACTCACTCCCTCCCTCACCACCACTCTCTCCCTCACCACTCACTCTCCCTCACCACTCACTCCCTCCCTCACCACTCACTCTCTCCCTCACCACTCTCCCTCCCTCACCACTCACTCTCTCCCTCACCACTCTCTCCCTCCCTCACCACTCACTCTCTCCCCTCACCACTCACTCCCTCCCTCACCACTCATTCTCTCCCTCACCACTCACTCTCTCTCCCTCACCACTCACTCTCTCCCTCACCACTCTCTCCCTCCCTCACCACTCACTCTCTCCCTCACCACTCTCTCCCTCCCTCACCACTCACTCTCCTCCCTCACCCACTCTCTCCCTCCCTCACCACTCACTCTCTCCCTCACCACTCCCCTCTCCTCCCTCCCTCACCACTCACTCCCTCCCTCACCACTCACCTCCTCCCTCACCACTCACTCTCTCCCTCACCACTCACTCTCCCCCTCACCACTCACTCTCTCCCTCACCACTCACTCTCTCCCTCACCACTCACTCTCTCCCTCACCACTCACTATCTCCCTCACCACCACTCTCCTCACCACTCACTCCCTCCCCACCACTCACTCTCCTCCCTCACCACTCACTCCCCCTCACCACTCACTCCTCCTCACCACTCACTCTCCCTCACCACTCACTCCCTCCCTCACCACTCACTCCCTCCCTCACCACTCACTCCCTCAACCACTCCTCTCTCCCTCACCACTCACTATCTCCCTCACCACCACTCTCCCTCACCACTCACTCCCTCCCTCACCACTCACTCCCTCCCTCACCACTCACTCTCTCCCTCACCACCCACCCCTCACCACTCACCCCTCACCACATGTTAAGCGCGATCCTAAGGAATCTACAACCTTCGATGATTCCTTTGCGCGATTCAAAAATCGATTCCTGGCGCATAGGAGGTTTCCATTTTTAATTCCAGAGTTTTATTTTCATTGTTATGTTTTAAAGTTTTCAGGAGTTTTTAATTATATTTTAGCCCCAGTCAACGCCGGATATTTCCCATTCGTAGCAGTTTATATCAACTCGATAACCAACTTTATTAAACGGAAATAAGGCTTCTAAATGAACTACAACCTCGATTCCTTTTCGCGATTCAGAATCGATTCTTGGCGCGGTCGGGTTAATAATTTAATTACACAGTTGTATTTCATTGGTATGTTATGTTTTAAAGTTTTCAGAAGATTTTAAATGTATTTTTCCCCCGGGCAACGCTGGGTATATCGAGTTTATACCACAAAGTCGTCGCCTGAGAGAGTTACGTGTCGAGGCGTAGTACCGTGCAGACCCCGGCCTCGCCTAGATTGCCCACCCGTCTCAGGCTGTGTACTGGGGCCGTTAACCCCCCCCCCCCGCTACAATAATACTGTCTATCGCTATAATTTTATTATCTACCGACCCTATAATAGTATTGCACACATTGGGGTGGAAGGGGAGTGAAGAGGACGTGAAACTTTGAGAATTTACCTCAGAGTCGCTGTTATGCGTGCGCATATTTGTAACGGGAATTAAAAATGGCGTCCACCCCGCAGCGAAGTTGTTGCTACCCGTTGCCAGGGCAACCGCCGTGGTCCGTGCCGGCCGGCAATATCAAATAAATAAATCTATTTATATAACTAATATAAGAGCAATCGCACTAAATCGATAATCGGTCCGATTTAAAGTTTAGAGACGAAAAATCGGAAATGCCTAAGTTTACCGCGGGCCGGGGCGTGCCCACCTGCAAAATTTAATCTCGCGAACCCCACGGTCCGGAACTAAATCCCCCGGAAGGGAGCGTACGCAGACGGACAAACAGACAGACAGATAGACAGACAGACAAAAAATGAATTATATAGGTTAGATTTCTCCCTGAGGAGAAGGGCTCTGGGGGATCGTAGCTTCCCCCAGCCCCCCACCTCAGAGGGTTCCAACCGCCGTTGGCCCGACCGGTCCGGCCCGGTTTCTCTACCCCTCCCCTGGTTGTGGCGCGTGTGTGTCAATCATGACCACCATTGCTGATGGCTTTATTTTAGTGATTTCGTTTTTTGGTTGGCCATGTTTGTTTGTTATAGTACGGAGATAGAAAGATGGCTTTAATCTAAGTTGTCTTGTGGTTGTTTTGTTTGACTTGCATCCCACTGGGATTTTTGCATAGCGTTGGTGTATGGTGCTTTTCCTGGATTTTTCGTTTGCACAAAGTCCTTTAAGATGTTTTCTTGTTCATGTTTTAGTTTTTTTGTTTGTTGCGGTTGCACCCGATTCAAGAGCCGAATGGCTCACAGGGCTATACCTAATAAATGAAAAACCGGACAACTCGCTTTGTCGAGAGGCATCCACATATATGAGTGGTTAAGCTGTGGGATGTGAAATGGACGACGACCATAAACCTATGTAATATGGGATGACTGTTTTTTGCTATTCTCAAAATAATACACATGCAGTCATGCAATATCTGATTTAACACAGCACAGCAAAACCAGTTTCACCATTCAATTCCACTCGTCCAGGCGAGATAATTCAATAACATTGATTCGATGCGAACGTTTCTTATGGGATATAATAATCGACAACATTTGGACTCCAAACCGAGAGGATTTGGGGATGTTGTGTTTTGATGGCAATAACTCGTCGAGAGGCATCCACATATATGAGTGGTTAAGCTGTGGGACGTGAAATGGACGAGCCACCAATAAAACACTATGTATTATGGGGATGACTGTTTTTTTATATTCTCAAAATAATACACTGTCTTAATACATGTCACGGGGACAGAGAGAGAGAGGGAGGGGCATTCACACCACGAGGTCACGTGGCCCAGGGAACAACAAACCCCCCCCCCCCCCTACACCAACTGCCAACATGGACTGTCTGTCCAAGTGGAGCTCCCTCGCCCCCCTGTCAGACACCAACATGACGCGTCCATCGCTGGTCCCACCTCCCCCACGGAAAATCATCGAAGTCAACGTACAGTACAGTCCCACAAGCGGCATCAACAACAACAGCAGCAGCAGCAGCCGTCACCATTCGCCACTAAGTGGCGGTGACGTCCCCGCGGCGTTGGCCAGGCTAGGTGCACTCTTAGGCCACGCGAAGTGTCGAAGGCTCGCTGACAGGAGGTCACGGGGCAGAACCCTGCAGGTGCCATGGGGTTGACCGCTCGAA